>NC_058054.1:6432165-6733415 GCF_020085105.1 Siniperca chuatsi
GTTTTGACATGACTAGAGTGTTACATCACTGCACTTGTTGCTGACAAGTGCTGCTTCTTTCATTTCCACCCTGTCGGTCTCACCTCCTCACTCTCTCCTGTGTCTGTCCCTTTGTCTCACTGGGCAACACTGTTCTCTCTTCCTTTCTCCCGATCCCTGTGAAGGTGGACAACTCCTCTCTGACGGGAGAATCCGAGCCTCAGACTCGCTCCCCAGAGTTCACACACGACAATCCTCTGGAGACCCGCAACATCTGTTTCTATTCCACCAACTGTGCTGAGGGTCAGTAGGCCACATCTGGCCAAGATTGTCTCTTATCGCCTCTAAATGTCTTTTTTTTTAAAGCCATCTGGAGATCAACATAGTTTTGCTGCCCAACCATGAGTGTGTTTCAGTGCATGATTCATCAGAACAGCCATCCCTCCATCCTACGGTACAGTATGTTATTGAATTTTGAATGCATAAAGATTTGCAATGAGTGTTTCCATTTGAGATTCAACCGTATGGGATTTCAGTTGGTATTTCAGTTGCTATCAATCATCAAACATGCAGTAAGCATTTCAATGGGATATTAGAATCTGCCACTTCATCAATATCTACATCTAAATTCTAATGTAGGTTCTATATAAAGTGAACAGCTTGTCTCCAAAGTACAATACATTCAGTTTGGAAAAAAGATATTAGTTTTAAGTCTAATAATACTTATAATATATGGAGGATCCAGTCTGTAAATGCCATCATTTATCAACCAATAAAAGCTGAGATTCAAGATTTAATTGCATCCTATCTATATCACCAGCTTTGTGCCAGCCTAATACAATGGAGGTAAATGAACTGTTGTTTGTGGTGCTCACAGCATTAGAAATAACATTTACCTTTAACACCTTTTCATTCCAGAAACAATGTCCCGGATACTCTGGATAATCCACAGATCTCACTTTGAACAGTTTCCATTGGAACTACTTTCTACTGATTGTTTCTGTAAAAGTGAGGTCTGTGGATTACATTATTTGTATTTTACGTGATTCAGATTCTTTCCTCACTCACTCAGTCCGGCATCTGCTCAGTCCACCGAACCATCAATCACAGGCCAACACCTGTAATTCACCTCCATCCATCACTACTCCTCATCCAGCCATCACCTCCCTATCAACCCTCCTTCTTGTTTACAAAATACAGTCCTCAACTCCTACAATGTCTTACACACTGTTAACAGTCATTTGTCTTTTTTACATATTGCTCTGAGAAACGCATACACATTTTATTAAAGCAGTAAGAGCATTTTGTCACCCAGCTGAGACCCGTACTTTACACCTTATGATCTTTAATCTCATGATAACACGTTTAAAGAGCTCTCAAAAAGAAAATAAACACCATTTGAAAAAAACTGACATCTACTACCTACTGTGACAAACTGATGGTTGGTAAAAAGTAAAAATGCATGGGGTAACTATTTAACTGATGCTTTTGTCCAGAGAGACTAACAGTGACTCACCACTCTCTCTCAGGTATGGCCCAGGGCATCGTGATAGCCACTGGTGACAGAACAGTGATGGGTCGCATCGCCACGCTTGCGTCAGAGCTTGAAGTCCGCCGTACGCCGATCAACATAGAGATCGAACATTTCATCCACATCATCACGGGCGTGGCTGTCTTCCTGGGCATGAGCTTCTTCATCCTGTCACTCGCCTTGGGCTACAGCTGGCTGGAGGCCGTCATCTTCCTCATTGGCATCATCGTGGCGAATGTTCCTGAAGGACTGCTGGCTACTGTCACTGTGAGTAGTGGCGTGAGTCTGATTTTCACCCAAAAAGATTTTTCATTTAAAAAAAAAAGAGCAGATCAGTTTAAACAGTTTTTAATGGGATTTAATGTCTCAGCACACCCTCATCTTGTTCCTTTTGCAAGAAGACAATGTGCACTTCAGTTTGCAATAAACAAGGTCCCCTTGTAGCAAGGACAGGTCATAATATGCTTCTGAGAATAGAAGGTGAGCAGTACTATAGGTAAAAGTTATAAATTGCTGCTCTACACAAACAAGGTTAAAGAGTGTTTGTGTCGCAAATGGTAATTTTAATTCTTTTTTGTTTTCATTATTTGTTTTTTTTAATTAGATTTTTACTTTGAGGGGGAAATTTTTCAAAATAAACCAAACCAAACCATAGTAATGAGTTGTGTGAAGATGGAGATGATTGATGGGTGGAGTGTAGTATGTGGGTGTGGCTTGATTTGTTTTTATGTAAATTTTGTATCTGTGTAGGTTTTGGTTTTATTTATACATTATGATTAGCATGTGCATAGAGTATATATCTTTCTGACAGTGATAGTAATAATAACATTATTAATGGTTGTACTCCATTTAAAGCTGAGTTAATTGACTTTTTGGCCGTTTGGGGGCACAGTAAGAAGCAGAAAATACAACATCTGCCATATTATTGTTATTATAATTTTCCCCTTGTTAAGTTATGGCAAACATGTTGGCAAACAATTGCCTATTTACACTTCCAGCAGGCACGGAAAAAATTAGCATTCATTTGGAGTGCCTTTTCTGGCCACCCAACAAATATATGTCTAATATTCACTCTCCTTTTAGTTTTGTTTTGGTCTTCACCAACTCTTGAGAAAAGATATCTGGCTCTTTGGCTGCTAGATGTATGACTTTCTTCACCAGCTTGTCTCTCACTTTGTCTGTCTGCTGTTTGTTGCTGGGCAGGTAGCTTACGGTGGGTTAATGAGCTTGTTTGCCTACCTAAGGCAGCTGGAAATGGGGTTGATGAGACTGATGTTTGTGGGCTTGAAAACCAAAATAATGAACTAAAAGAGGAATAAAAGCTCTGTAGAACTAATGGGGAAACGCAGAGTTGGGTGTTAATTCTCCATGGGTTTGTTGTCATGAGCAGCTGTTTCCTCATTACATGCAGTAATTTGATCCATTGTTAACATAAAAAAAATTGATTAGTGCAGCTTTATGCCAGCTCTAGAGCCCTAATATTGTGCCTGCTGGCTCACTGTCATGGCTTACTGGCACACCTAAATGGAATGGAGCCATCATCAATGTTATTAGTTACACCTGTGCTTTTCCTAACTCTAATTTACCCTCAGTGAATGTTAGCTGTAACTCTAATGATACTAAAGAACACAGCAAAGCAGGTGATTTATTACTCACTGTGTAAGTTGCTCAAATGTTGGAGTGCATCTAACTTTTTCTGCAACAATAAACAAAGTGTGAGCTGATGTGGATGCCAGCTGGCATTTGAAATGCCATCAGTCGACATTTCACTGGTCCCAGAAAATAAATTAACTTCCAGTGACTGGTTTCTTTAGTTGCTTTTGCTTTACACCACGAGTTGTGTGTGGAAATGTTTGTGTGTGTTTGTGCTGCATTTGTTGCTATGCGAGTAATTTGGTCAGCTTGAATTAATGCGTGTTGATGTGCCTCTTACAACATATGGAATGTGTCTATTCATCGGATTTTTATGTTCCTGTGCACCTGCTGTTAACCAGCCAAACAAATACACGCATACACACACATGCACACACACCAACACACTCATATGCTGAAAGGCACCTGGACCACGCATGGTTTCACATGCACAAACACTTGAACGCACCGGTGCATACACATGCTCTCTTCCCTCCTCGACTAACAATCATCCATCCTTGCCTCTCCTCCCTCCTCCTCCTCCCCACCCCAACCCTCCCCTCCCCTCCCCCCACCCCCACTCTTTCTCCCCCCTCACCTCCCGCCGTCCTCCCAGGTGTGTCTGACTCTCACTGCCAAGCGAATGGCCAAGAAGAACTGTCTGGTGAAGAACCTGGAGGCCGTAGAGACTCTCGGCTCCACCTCCACCATCTGCTCCGACAAGACGGGCACGCTGACCCAGAACCGCATGACCGTGGCCCACATGTGGTTCGACAACCAGATCCATGAGGTTGACACCACCGAGGACCAGACTGGTAAGACAGAGAGAGAGGGAGAAAAGAAAGGGAGGAGTAGGGAAAGAGAAGAGTGGATGGAGAAAGCTTGGAGGAAAGATAGAGAGACTGAGAGATAAGGGGAAATGGAGAGTGTGTGGGAATGCAGAGTGACCACCTGCTGAAATTCATCTGTCCAATGTTCACTCCGCCAACTGACATTGCTGTTCGCACTACCGCTTGGATTAATTGAACAGCGGTATGCAGTGGGCGGCACAACCCTCAGCTACAAACATGTATTTTCCCAGAGTTCCTCGGCAAGGCTGCGGAACTAATCGTATTCCTGTCTCCTACCAAACAGCGACAAATCGAGCCAAATTTCAAAGAAGCTTTTAGCAATAACCAAAAGATTTGGAAGAAAAAAAAACAGGTGTTCTATGCATACCAATGAGTATTAAGTCAGACGATTGTGCAGTCATACAATGAATAGCCAGCAGTGCTGACAAAGGCTGTACAGCCGAAACAGTGCAAATGCTGAAGAAAAACACAGCGTATTCATTTTTGAGGAGAACAGACTATTTTTGCATCTGTTGCAGGTTTTTGAGCCTTTTGCACCTCGCTTTGTCAAGTTCAACAACCTCAACCCCAGTTTGCCACTGTGTACTGTATGTTGCATGATGCTATCATATTCTGTTTTCACAATAACAGTGACAATGACTACTCTAGAGAGTCTAGGCTCAAATGAAAAATGAATGCAGGCGCCGGCAGCAGAGTGAAGGTCACTGTCAGTTCGATTGGGTGGGAGGGATGAAATTTTGATACGAGAAATTTTCGAACAGCTTTTATTTTTTTTCGAGACATTTGCCTTAAAAATGAATACCATTTTTTCAGACTGTGGAATTGAAATAACTATTGTCAAGGAAAAAAATGATTGCTCAATTTAACTGACCTCTGTTTAGCTACAATATCCAGGGCTACTCTGCAAACCGAGAGTTAAGTCAGTAGCATAAATACTGCATGAGTCCTACTTAAAAAAAACCTACAGCTCTAACACAGCTCCCTCTGTTATTCTCTCAGGTTCGGGTTTTGACAAGAGCTCTGCTACTTGGACTGCTCTGTCTCGTGTGGCCGGCCTGTGCAACAGAGCTGATTTCAAAGCTGGGCAGGAGAACTTTCCCATTGTGATGGTATAAACCTCCACCGCCACACACAGACACTTTCCAAACCTTTGCATTGATGCTTCAGTCTTATGAATTATCTCTACTCTCTAAAACAGTGGGGTACATCAGGTTTAGTTTAATCCAAGGATGTTATGAGCAGGCAGATTTGGATCAAATAATGCATGCAAATTATTCATAAGACATGATTTTGCATACATGGTGGGTGAAGTTAACATCAGGACAGTGTCAGGCGAGCTGTCACTCAAAAATAAGCAGTGGTGGAAGAAGTATTAAGTTCATTTACTTAAGTAAAGTAGCTTTAGTGCAATGTAAAAATAATCCATTATAATTAAAAGTTGGAACCAAAATTTTACTTAATTGTACTTAAAAAGGGGGGATCTTCAGTTCTAAATCTTGTCTATCCCATGACGGGACTGAAAACAACTATTAATAAGTATTGTCTTTGTGGCCACAGCCTGATATTGCTAATTTCTCCATGGCACAGAACTCCACTACTGTTCAAAACCAATTAAAAACACATAAAAGAGCCATATCTTTACACTTTGGTGACATAAAATAGCAAACTTATCAACAGACACAGACCAAAATGCCTCTGGACGCAATTGGTAAGACCTACAACCAATCAGAGCAACGAAACTTGCTGAGCGACACATGCAAGTTGGTTGCTTGGTCTGTTTTCAAGCAGGAAAAATGGCGGCCACAAACTTCCTCAAATTACAGCTAAACAGTTGACTAAAATGTGTTTCTGAAAACATTTGAGGCGGGAAATAAGCAATGCAGTAACAGAATCTTGATTCATATTTGATCAGCACTGCCTAGTTTGATAGTTGATCAATCAGAGCAGCGAAACGTGTGACATGTGACTTCAGATCTGGACCAGTAAGGGTACTCTATCAGTTATCGTATCAAACATGCCCCACATCAGATACACGGTTTGTGACTGGCCTGACTGAATCCAGGACAGGTGGAAATCTGTTTGAATGGGAGAGGGGCCAGATGTACCTGCCTGAGAAAAACAAACATGAGTTCGGAAGATTTGTCTGGTTCCTAGGCTAGGTTCTTAATGGAACCCTTAGTCTTACAAAAAACCCTTTCTTCAAAAGGGGGTTCATCAGAAGCTAATGGTTCTGGGTGTAACCTTAGCCCCTCAGGAAGAACCCTTTTGAAACCCTAATTTATTAGAGTGTACTTCACATACCGTTTGGCAGTTTAATCTATAACAAGGTATCATATTTTATAAACTGATGATATGGGTTGGTATTCAATCTGAAAAATAACTAGTAACTAGTACTTGTCATATAAATGTGGTGAGGTTAAAAGTCCAATTTTTTCCCTCTGAAATGTAGTGGAATATAGGCATAAAAAAATAAATTTTCTGAAAATACAGTACAGTACTTGAATAAAAGTATTTAGTTACATTCTACCACTGCTATTGGGTATATAACAATGAGTATATAAAACTGTTGGGTGTATAACAATGCATCATTTTTTAAAATTATTATATATATATTTTTTCTGTTAATCAAAGTAGCTAGCAACTATAGCTGTCGAATGAATGTAGCGGAGCAAAAAGTACAATATTTCCCTCTGAAATGTTGTGAAGTACTCAAATACTGAAGTACAGTACTTACAGTAGTAAGTACACAGTAAATATACTTTGTATCCTCCTCTGTGGCCAGCCGAGCCCCACCCACATGGCACCCACAGGGAAAAAAAACAACCCATAAAAATAATTTGTCAATACCACTTGACACAGGTGCACTACACACACTGGTTTACATGCTAAGCCTCTCTGTCACACATAAACACACACATAGAGGATAATCCAATGCACCCCTGGAAATAACCCTCCCACACTGACACACAAACACACTCACTGCTGGGTAGCTAAGTCAATAATATCCTAGTGTTCTACCAACCGCTATCCTCCAACCTGTGCTACATTGACCTGAAGAAATTCTCTATGTGGCTCTCAGCGACAGGGATTACAGCTTCTTGACTCTGGTGGGAGCAAACCCTGCCGCTGCAGCCTCTCTGCCCCTCGAGGTGCGCAGGCTTCCTCCCTGCATTAAGTAACAGCCATATCTCCTGACAGAACTCAAACACAGCACTCAAGGCCAAGGCTCCACTACCATTACAAGAACAAGTCCCCATCTGCACCCGGAAAAACAGAGAAATGGAATTTCCTTGGTCTATTTATTCATTCATGAAAAGGCACAAACAAGGACAAATCTTGCAGAGCGCGTGTCCTTGTTTTGCGGCTGTTCATGAATGAATAAACAGGAACAAAGAGAAATCTCTTGTATTGGTTGGGCACCCGTTTGTATATTAGGCGTCAGGTCAATCCGTTCAGCATGGATTTTAATAAATTGGTTCCAGGAGTGGGATGAATTGCAGTGATTATCACAGAATTTTTTATCATGGGGGATTTTACAGGTTATCAGAAGAGAATTTTCTCCCTAAATAATTCAACCACCACACAAGCAACTTTGTCACACAGGTTGAAGCAGATAAACCTGCAAAAACCACAAACACTAATATCGAGCAATGTGCATCCAAACAGGGATGATTCAATTCTGAGCCTTGCAAAATAGGCCTCTTCCATCCATCCATCTGTGTGTGTGTGTGTGTGTGTAATTTAATTGTGGATGTCTACATGTGCAAATAGTCTACACGCTCAAATTTCATGGACCTTTTCTGAATGTTAAAATGTATAAATGACATTCAAAACATAAATTGTAGGAATTTGCACAAAAATTTTTGCCCCTTCTCCCTGAAAAAGCACCCAGTGTCAGTAAAAGACTTCTGCACATCACTCTAAACAAAAATGGACCACACAAAACAAATTATGAAGCGTTAATACCTTCAAGCATTCATTTACACGTTAGCTTCAATCTCAGCAACCGCTTTGCTATTGATTATTGCCCATAGGCAAGTGGTCTAATGTGTTCCTGCAACAATATTTATTTCCAGACACCCTGGTAGCTCACCTGGTAGAGCGCGTACCATATATCAAGGCTGAGTCCTTACTGCAGCCCCCCTGCTTTCCCTATCTCTCTCCAGCTATCACTATCATAATAAAGCAGAATTTCAAAACAAAAATCTTTAAAAAAACAAACAAAAACAAAACAACAACAATATTTATTTCCAACATGATGTGAACTCTTCACATCCAAGGCCTTTTACATCCATTTCCTTAAAAAAGAAACCTTGCAAACAGCGTACATGGCTGACTTTTCAGCTATGTTTTTCCAGAGGAAAATGAGCTGTTTTAATCAAATTACTATTCATCCCCTAAACTGAAAAAGAAAACTAGGTTTTGCACTTTCATTACTTTTACATTAAATTGTTAAAAAAAAACTTTAAAAACAATGTTGTGACCAGCTCATAAGCGTTGGTGATGCAGATGATACTCAACTACCTGCATCATTAATGAGAACCATAATGGTAAAGAAAGTCATCTCAGGTACCACTTTAATCAGTTACAGCTCCCTTCCACCACAGTGTGACAAACACAGGCAGTGAGACAGACAACACTCATTTCTCAATATGCATATGTGAGTGTGCTCATGTGCTGGTGTGTGTGTTTCCCCAGAGGGAGACAGCGGGAGACGCATCAGAGTCAGCTCTGTTGAAATGCATCGAGCTGTGCTGTGGGCATGTTCGTGACATGAGAGCCAGAAACCCCAAAGTGGCAGAGATCCCCTTCAACTCCACCAACAAGTACCAGGTACTGCATGGGACTAATGTTGCGTCATGGCTTTGTGCTGGAAATGCTGCTGATGCAAGTCTACAATGAACTCCTAACACCAGTTTACAGACAGGGTTCGAAATAAGGGGATATTTCGAACCCTGTCTGTAAACGGGAGCTTGGCTCCCCTGAAAGAGACACAAGCTCCCCAGAAATCCTCAGTTGAGAAATTTAGGGGGAGCTCTAAAATATGCAAATTTTTGGTGCTACTGTTTTTTTTTCTGTATAAATGTATATCTTCCTGTATATTTATGTTCCTGGAAAAAATAATAGGCTAATAGTAAAGCACTTGTCAATGTGTGTATTTATTCGGCTTAACAATTTCTGATAATTTGTGTCTAATAAGCACAATGCTGTCTATTCCTGCTGTGGCCGTCCGTTCATAATTGTCACAGGATGCAGCCTAGGTCTGGTCTGTTTAACAAAGTAACGCAAACCATTGCCTGTCCACTGTGCACTGACATTATTATTGTTTCTCGGCGGAGAGAGATTAAAGAAAACATTGCAACAGTGACTAACATTTCTCTTTCTTTGTTGTCTTTGTTTGTTGTCTATTCTCTGTATGAACTGAAATGCTATGATAGTATATTTTTGCACGTAGGCGGGCACATTTATGTACGCACGTGCATGTGTAGGCTACAGTACCCTCCTACCCTCCACTCCTGAAAAAAAAGGGTTCCCCGAAAGCTACGGTGTAATTCGAACACTGTTTACCGACCATTTGTAACTTAATTCATGGTCACTGTATATGTTATACAATCTTTTACAATTACAAATACAATTTTTAAATTGTCTTAAGTACTTAAAGTATTTAAAGTATGTAGTTTTAAATGCCATATCTTTAAAACTTTTACATTTTAATTTTCATTTATTTGTAAATCAGTTTTCTAATTACTTATTTTTTTATCTTATTTTTCTTATTAAACTTAATTTTGTACTGAATGTATTTATTGTTTTCAGTTCTGTTAGTGCTCTTTAAACTGACAATATTATGATGTTTTAAAAGATGCACTTCCAAGACTTTTTTTTTTTTTACATGCTTTGAGCGAATCATGCATATTCATTTTTAACCTTTCCCATCCGAGGAAGGCAGCCTGAACATGCTCTTTTGCTCTTTTACAAAGACACCCTCCTTTACATTCATACTGTTGCACACATTTATACTTGGAAGCTGCCCAACAGGCCACAAACACAACACAACAACACTGAGTTTGCAACTGCAGTCTGCTACATTTCTGATGAATTAAACAATAAACAAGCATGTATAGCATAAGCAATAATAAACAACAAGAAAAATGCGTAATTTCCTGGGTGGTAGCCTACTACAATTTTGCGCTTTTTTAATGTTCACTATAGGTCACAACATTCCACTTCTGAAAGGTCTTAAGTTAAGCTGCATCCTTTTTTACATGCTGTAGGAGTCGACAACAACACTGGAAAAAATTAAAAGTTAATATTTAACTATGAACTATGAGTCATCACATAGAGCTTTAACACCTTGCTCAAGGGCACCGCAGCAATTAAGGCAGGGGGAATGTTTCTGCTTTCCACACCTAGTCTTTCCCATCCTGTCTGGAGATTTGAACCAGCATATGAATAACACAGCAGTGATGTTGAAGTAAACAAAGGACTTCCTGCATGTATTTTGTGCATCTGTTCCCTGACTTAAAATAGGAACATCTGTGTTGAGGGAAAAAAAAAAGCAATTTTGCTCTGGTTTTCTGAGATTAGATATGCTGTGTCTCAGATACAAATTACCTGGGGTAGTGTGTGTGTGTTTGTGTGTGTGTTTGTGTGTGTGTTTGTGTGGGGGAAGGTGTAATGCAAGGTGTAACACCACGGGGAATGCATGCGAGAGTGTGAATGAATGCTCCTTCAACCCAGGGAATACATGTGACTGCATTGTAAGTCACTCAGTAAAGTCAGCTTCAATAAGACTTTAATTTCAAACCACTTGGAAAAATATGACACCAAATTCCAAAAAACGATTGTTTGCATGACCGTGAAATTCATTGCTGAGTATTACTAAGGAACATGTCTTCTAAAACAGAAACATTTTAGACCAGCAAGAAACAACCAGCAATAAACAACATGTTGCATCTTGTTTCAAAATAAATCCTGTCATGTTATGTCCTCACCAGTCTTCCTATCCTCCTCCCCTTTCTTCAAGCTCTCTGTCCATGAAGTGGAGGACAATCCCGCTGGTCATATTCTGGTCATGAAGGGAGCGCCAGAGAGAATCTTGGACAGGTTGGTTAATCAATAATGGATCGATTATATGTCTCACAAGTAGAGTGGCACAAATGTACCTATTCTTTCTCTTGCAGTAGTGAAAAAAGACTACACTCTCCTTCTATATGTTAGTTTTTTTATTGTTAACAAATCCCATGAAAAATCAAAATCAAATTTGAATTGATCCCAGTAACAAGTATTAGTCTGTGTGTCCGAAACCCGATATACATGTCAACAGTCGATCCCACATACACTGTCCTGCTGCCATAATTACTCACTAGAACTAAAATGTGTATTAATCCTCTGGTGAAAATAGTCCCCAGTAATGCATGTCATTTTTGCTAAAAACTACAGTGCTCAGCAGTTTTGAAAAATTAATTACCCTTTAAAAAAAACAAACAATTAAACTACATATTTGTGACCTGTTTCAGTGGGAACTAATGGGCCTGGGGTTGAGAACCACAGGGTAGGGAAATCAGAAAGTGTTGGGAGATACACTTTGATGGTTTTGGTCCTTTCTGTGGATTTGTTGAAAATGAGAGAATAAGGAATAACACCAGTCTTATCCTTCTCTTATCTTTCTTATTGCATATTAATGGAATAGGGGTGGGATTGAGGTGCTGAAGTGCCCAATTTTTTAAAACCTTTTTTTTAACCAAGATATTTCTGTGCCCAAATGAGACATCATGCTTCATTTTGGCCACATTGTCACGCTTTGTTGGCCCAAGTGTGGCCCAGTTTCCTTTATGGTCAGCCCAAATACTCCTCTGCCAACTGAGTCCGAATGTCCTTTTGGTCAGCCCAAATGCCCACCAAGTGTGACCTTTGTGCAAAAATGAACCCTGCAGAGTATAACTTATTGTGTCATTAAAATTATGTTAGTTGTATTAACATTTTGTCTCATATCAAAAAACAAACAAACAATGCTTTTCTGGAAGCACAGACAATGTATTTTATTGAACTGGGAGTCATATTTTACCCACCTTGTGTTTTTACCTCATCAGCCATTATCACAGATTAATTTTTAGGTTTATTTTGCTCCTGTTGTTTTATAGCAGTTTGTTAACACAACTGCTATTCAGGTAAAAGTATTATTAATACATGTTTTACAGGTGCAGTACCATTATGATCCATGGCCAGGAGCATCCACTTGATGAAAACTCGATAGACGCTTTCCAGAATGCCTACATGGAGCTGGGAGGACTGGGAGAGAGAGTGCTTGGTATGTTTCGTGGCACCAGCCATTACCAGCCTGTTAGTTAATAGGTAGCAGGGGGAAGCAGTTGGACACAGCACTCACCTTTTAGAATCTTCTTGGTAAACAGGGTTGTTTAGCCACATGTCCCCATAAAAGTGTAGAATGCTTTTATTGCAACAGTGTATACAAAGAAGAAGGTTTAGGCACTGCAGTCTTAACCAGAATTGCAATAGACTGACATGGAATCAAAGCTGAAATTACCATTGTTACACAAAATGCTAGCGATATGGGTTTTTATGGTGTGAATGTAGTGTCTGGATTATGAGCTGGTAATGGACTGGTAATTCAATTCAGGTCAAACTCGGCACTAAACTCTAATATAATTTGTACATGAAATAACATGTTCACTTGTAAAATGCCATAGACACATTCTGGGTAAAAATCATTACCTGAAATTCAACTTTCAATATCTCTAGTGTTCAGCATCCAGACTCTGTAAATGTCATCATTTTGACAACCAAGGAAAAAAGTTACCTGGCATCTTTTAAAAAGTGCCATAGGTAATAATTATGTGCTATCATCATTTTGTTAGAGTAGGTGTCACTTTCACTTTCAAACAGTGAAATGTGGAATAGTGCCAATTTGGAGTGAAACTCCTGAAATCATGTAAATTATTAAACCTCAGTTATGCCTTGGGTGATGATGATGATGATGATGATGGGTTGGGTGTTTCATGACAAAGAAAGGTTTCTCCACTTTTAGACTGAGACAGTTTTTTCATCAGAAGCATTTTATTTTGCTTTGCTGTATAGGGATTCAAGAAATACATATTTTAAGGGCTGTGTGGATCATGAATTAATAAAAGTGGCTGATTCAATTTGTATTTCAGACCTGCAACCTCCAAATCTAAAATTAAAAATGATTTGTATGCATACTGTAAGGTAAAGGAGCATTGTAGCCAGGGACAGTGTATTTTCTGTCTTTGAGAGCCTTCAGACCTGTTTCATATTTACATTTAACTACTATATGCTTAGTGTTTAACTGTAAATAGCAACAGCAAAATACACTAGAGCATCCTTATTGTTTATTGGATGTTTTGGACTTAAAACATGGTTATGGTTATTTGTCTACTTGTTAAAGTGCCAGATAAATTTGTCAGTTGATGCCAAAGCAACACAACAACAAGGTTTTCTTTCTCAGTAGCTGCAGTATACTTTGAGATGTAATTTCAGTCAGTTATGAATGATCACCTCACTGATCCCTCTTCTCTTGCAGGCTTCTGCCACTTGAATCTGTCTTCATCCCAGTTCCCTCGAGGATTCACCTTCGACTGCGACGACATGAACTTCCCCACCGAGCAGCTCTGCTTCCTGGGTCTCATCTCCATGATTGATCCGCCGCGTGCCGCTGTGCCCGACGCAGTGGGTAAATGCCGCTCTGCTGGTATTAAGGTAATTGGTTCCACAGATTCACCCTTCATTGTAGTTCCTGAAAAGCCTTTCCCAGGAGCTTCATTTATCAAGCTTTTTAGAGAAAGGATTTGCATATCAAATGTCTTTTCAAATCACAAAATGGAGTCCAAATGACAACCAATCACTACAAGGGGCCCTGATAGGTGATAATTGATGGATAAATGAAGTTCTATTGCTTAGAGGAAGCTGCTGATAACATATTCAGTGTAAACACTCTGAAAAGAAGGCCAGCCAAAGTAACAGAAGCATGGTTAATTGTTTTAATGTTTGTTCAGAGGTTGTATACTCACCTCTCCCAGGTGTAACTGTTTTTGTGGAAGAAATGAGTGACAACATTACATTAAATGTAATTCTCAGACGGGAAGATGATTATGGGATCAGAAATAACAAAATCTTAACAACAGCAAAAATCGAATTTTTGATGTGAAAACAAAAAGCAACGATAAAGGATGGACTCAATATATTCCAATGTCAATTTTAGTTTTTTGTGAAATGCAGATTCAGTACATTTATTACATTTTGTAGTTATACGTTAATAAACTGCAAATACACAAAGAGCAGATGTTTTGTCACAAGTTGTTTAACCTTCAACAAACTAGAGGCAGAAGTGAGTGAAGATGTTACTATTGCTTATGCTAAATAAAAACCTACAAAACTGATGACATGTCTGATAAAATGTTAAAATCATAAAGTTTCCTGAGAGTGCGTTTTAGTTGCATTATATCAGCTTTGTTTTGACTGAGGCATTATGCTATTAACTCTAAATGATGCCTTTCTTTCTTGACCTGACAAAGATCTGACTGGGATCGAAACATTGTGTGATTAAATACATTTGTTGTTAGGAATGTGGACGTTACTCTTTTCATCAGTAGCTTTGCACCTACATGTTTGTATTCCTTGTGGCTGATCCCAAGAGGAAACTAGAGCACACAGCTCTGTTGCTTTAATTACTTTTTAATGGATGTAGTACTAATGTTTCAGAGCAATGTGCATCCTCAGTCCACAGCATCAGTCCAAAGGCTTTAGTGCAATGTATAGTGCTTTATCTTGCACCTTAATTCATGTCCTGCTGTAGATGTGTATGTATGCTGGTGTTGGGGATTTCAAGAATGTACTCCATATGACTCATTATTACTTAACTTTTCATTCAAGGTTCAGATGCAATAGAGCAGGTATTCAAAATAAGTTATTCCTTGCAGTTTATATGGATGCAGTTATGGTGTAAACCCAAACTATAGGCAAGTTGTCCTCATATGACTGTCTATATTTCAGAATCATGTACATGTTTCACAAATCCTACTTTCACTTTTAGTTAAGGTTCATTACTTTACCTTTGGCCACTGGAATAAAAAACGTTATATTCATAAGTAACCCAGACATGGACAGATTTTGTCTGATGTGAGATTTTGGAGAAACTGAGAATAAAACCCATTATACAATTTGTCCTTTTGTCACTTATGTGATAGAATGAGAAGAGAGTTGTTTTAGTCAAGTCTGCTTCTGTCTGTTTCTTCTATTTGGATGTTTAAAAAAAACTGGACGAAATATGTTAAAAAAGTTCCTTCAGGACAAGCAGCAGCTTGCAAGTCACACTAAAAATAAGCACTAAACACTGAAACTAGTATAACTGTGGAAGGGAAATGAAAATGTGCTGCCTGAAACCAGTCTTATGACATTGTTAACCTGTTGCAGGTGTACTAAGGGTTGATGAATGAGGATGAGCTAGTATTTAGGGAAGTTCTACTAGCCAGCCTGTGCAGAGTACGGTAAACATAGACATATGCTGCTCTTGTTTTTGGTCACAAGCCCTGATTTTGATGTGTTTTGTCACAATCCCACTATTTTGCCTATGGGAACACACCAAACAAGATTTTTGTTGGAGCATACTGCCAGATTTGAACCCTTAATAGTGCCATTCTTTTCTGGTGTAACTACACAACACATTTGGATGACTTATAGACCCTAAAGGCTCATACTGCACTGTAACTCAAGCGTGCTTTGACACATGACATACAGATGAGATACAGTGGGGTTTAATGTGATAATGCTCTGTCATTTATGGGACCTTCTGTCTGCGGTCAGGTGATCATGGTAACGGGGGACCACCCAATCACAGCCAAGGCCATCGCTAAAGGTGTGGGCATCATCTCCGAGGGCAACGAGACGGTTGAGGACATCGCTGAGAGACTAAACATCCCTCCGAGCCAAGTTAACCCCAGGTGTGTGAATGTGTCAGAGGAGGTTCAGGCTGTGTGCTCAAGCGTCTAAGAGTAACTTTTTGTGTGACTGTGTCTGTGTTTGAGTATGAGGGCAGTGATGTGTCTACAGTATGTATGTGCATGCCTGGTTGTGAGAAATAGATGTAATATATTTATTCGAGAGTTAGATGAGAAGATCAATACCATTCTTATATCTGCCCATTGAATATGAAGCTGAAGCCAGTAGCCAATTAGCTTAGTTTAGTATGAAGACTGGAAACAGGGGGAAAAAGCTGGCCTGGCTCTGTCAGAAGGTAACAAAACCCACCTACCAGCACCTCTAAACCTAAACAATTAACACATTATATCTCATTTGTTTAATTAAAAACTCCTTTAACAGGGAAAAAGTGAAGAAACCACAGGAAGAACAACAGAGGTGGGATCCCTTTTCCAGGAAGAACAGACATGCAATGGATGCCATGTGCACAGAGTATAGAAATAACAATACAATATCAGAGGCTCTGCCAAGAAATAGTCTGGCACATAACACCCCGTAAAACCACAAATTATTGTTTTTTTAATTATTATTGTTTCTAGTTTTATTTTTAACAGACAAACATGAGAGTGATATCGATCTTCTCATCTAACTCTGCAAAAAAGTGAATAGGCGTATTTCCCAAAATGTCAAACTGTTCCTTTAAGACAGAAAGCATGAAAAAGTGTATATTTCCTGCCAGTGGAGTGTGTGTGCTTGTTTGTGTGTGAGAAAGAAACAGAAAGACAAACTTGAGGAGAAAGCAAGAAAATGTCAATGCTTCCCTCTGCATAATTGCCCCCGGTATCACTGACTCCTTACTGTGTTTGTGTGTATATGTGTGTGTGTGTGTGTGTGTGTGTGTGTGTGTTTATGCGTGTGTTTCCCAGGGATGCCAAGGCTTGTGTGGTGCATGGCTCAGACCTAAAGGACATGAGCACCGAGTACCTGGACGACCTGCTGAGGAACCACACTGAGATAGTGTTCGCTCGCACCTCTCCTCAGCAGAAGCTCATCATAGTGGAGGGCTGCCAGAGACAGGTCAATGGACAGGAGTGTGTGTGTGTGTGTTTGGGCCTTTTTTAGTGCATACAGCTGAATAGCGATGTGTGTGTTTATAAGGTTGAATGTAAGCATGTGTGTGTTTGTGATAAAGTCTGGATGAATGCTTGAAAATGTCTGTTTATGTCTAAGTGTTGAGGTATGGTTGAATACAGGTGTGTGTACATGAGAGCATGTGTGTGTGTCCCTGCCATTTAAGGCTGAATACAATTTGCTGTGTTTGTAACTCTTTGTGTGTGTGTGTGAATATGTTTGAGGCATTTGTAAGTGCAGGGTGCTTGAATGGATGAATACAGCGTTTTGTGCATGTGTGAGTGTGTATGTGTGCAATGCTATAGAGGCCTATTTGTGAGTATATGGTTGAATACAAGTGTGTCTCTGTAAAGTTTATGATTAACTATATGTTAAACTCATATATTAAACCCTATATATATGCCTTAATGTATGTGCTCAGCTTTTGTGTGTGTAGAAGTGTGTATTCACTTGCACACATCCCCATATATTGAGGTCATGCAACAATTCACCCTGACTCACTCACTCCGTGTGACTGAATGATTGCAGCTCAATTCCATTTTTCATTTAATCTCCCCAGAGCTGCTTTGAAAAGACATTATTAAGACAGAAGGGGAGGGGGAAAGAAGGGGAAGTGGAGAGAGAAAAGCTTAAATCATGGTACTTATCTTTTTCTTCTTGACACTTTTTGTTCGCTGGTCCTTGTGGGTGCAGGGGGCGATCGTGGCTGTGACGGGCGACGGCGTGAACGACTCTCCAGCCCTGAAGAAAGCCGACATCGGCGTTGCCATGGGGATTGCTGGCTCTGATGTGTCCAAGCAGGCGGCTGACATGATCCTGCTGGACGACAACTTCGCCTCCATCGTCACCGGAGTAGAGGAGGGTGAGCGTGGGGAAATGACAGAGAGAGAGAAAGAGAGACAGGGTGACAGAATGGAAGAATAAAAAAAGTAAATGACAGGAAGAGAGGAAGCAAAGACAGAAACAAAAAGGGGGAAAAAGGGAGTCAGAGAAACAAAGGGACAGGAGATTAGATTTAGAAAATTCTGCCATTAAAATCTCAAGTTTTGAACTGGTAATATCTGGGACAATAACAAAGAAATAAGACACCAGGCAGGGCTTACATATGAATTTTTTATGCCTATGTAATGAAAGGACTTGGTCTGAGCTATGTAAAAAACACTATTAACATCTTTGAAAGGAAAACGTATTACTTTAACGGTCAGCATTCAGAGACCTGGTAGACTTGAATCTTGACCTGCAATTTGCTTATTTAGACTTGTGAATTGACTTGTGGCTTGCCACAAGAGACTGGTATTTAATCTAAATTAGGAGTTGCAAATATGGTCTTAGACCATTAGTAATGTGGATATGCTGACAAAGCAGTCAGAGCCAATCATTTTTTGTTTAAGTAAGTCTGGAAAATTCACTTGAACACAATGAAGCCTATAACATTAGAAAAAGACAATATTCATACTATACCATGGTAGTATCTAGCCAATATCCCATCCAAAATCTACTCACATATCCCGTTATTAATAATATATCTATATACATGTATTTTGCATCTCTACAAAGAACCATTTTTCTTTCTTGTGTTTCTGATCGCTGCAGGTCGTCTCATCTTTGACAACTTAAAGAAGTCTATTGCATACACACTGACCAGTAACATCCCAGAGATCTCGCCCTTCCTTCTCTTCATCATTGCTAGTGTTCCTCTTCCGCTGGGAACTGTCACCATCCTCTGCATCGACCTGGGCACTGACATGGTGAGCAGTGGGGAAAACTAATGCTTAACTCCCTTTATTCAGTCTGTCAATCCCTTTGTAGATAACATAGTTTTCCTTCATTATCTCAATCAATAGTTTTGAAAAATGACCACTTAATAGATGTATAGACTGCTGCCAAGCCTGTATTGTGTTTTAAGTGTTTATTGTACTAATTGTTAACACATCTCACTTCCTGGCCTTTTGGATGCTGGTTTCCAGTGTGTGTATTTGAAAAATTAGAGCTTTTTAGGCAACTTTCACCCTCTCTCTACACATTCTATTTTCACAGTTTCACAGGAGGTCATGACAACAAAACACAAGGTTTTATATTATCTTTATCTGTTGGGTTACATTCCAAAGCGCTCTCAGTGCTCAAAGCTAATTGTTGGCTAATTTTAGTGATCCTTCCCAATGAAAGGATGCTATTTGGTTGCATGTTGCATAGCTACAGGCAAGCTAAAGGTGACATTAAGGAAACTAGTGTAATACTGGTGTCAAATATGAGTGCCTGAAGGTAAAAAGGACAAAATGTTTGGTTTAATTTGTTCTTTCTGTCAGTGGGAGAAATTCTCTCTTGGCTCACTGCCGACGTCCATTTGTTCAGGCAGAACAAAGACCATGTGACACTCACATACAGATTTACATTTCACAGCTCTGCCATTTCCAGATGCCAGTCTCTCCATTGTATTTCCAGCAGTAACAAAAAGAGTTGCTGGCACGCTGCTTGCCTGAGGGGCGTAATCCATCATTGCAAAAGAAAGGAAACACTGGATGAATATATTCAAAAGAACTTGTTCACTTGTGTTCATTACTTTAACTTTAATTTTTGCTGCTCTCAGCCACCAGACAGTAGCATGTGGCTGAAACTGGGTCTTATACATCCCAATTAGCCAAAAGCAAAAATATTACAAGTAATGAGGTACATGTATGGACTCATATTCGACTGCCAAGAAGCATTTTAAATCTCCACAAGTTAAAGATAAAGAGGACCAGCTTGCTAACATTGTTAATAAAGCAGTTCTACTTCTTTTACTCAGGTGACATCAAAAATGAACTTCTTTGGTTTTCTAGCAGCAGGACAGATTTGTTCATGTTGACAAATATTTACTTAACTGTCTGAGATCACAGGGATAGTGCATTCTTTATTGGCTGAATTTCTCTTTAACGATGTGATGATTGAAGTTTAAAAGCACCTAATTTGTGCACCTGTTTTGCATATAAAACCCCTTCTCTTCAAAGTAACATGTCTGCATGTATTTAATAACCGCTGGTGGAATGAACAGCTGGATGTCTGCTTTGAAGAGTAGGACACTAAAATGAAAATATTAAAATATTCACTAAAGTACCTGAAAAGTGTTTATAGTACAGTATACAAGTAAAACTACAAATTTCCCATGTCTGCTGGTGAGGTTGTTAACAGCTTGTTAACAGCTTAGTTCAACTCCAGGCAACAGGCTTGAGGGCTCTGCTGAGATTTAGCAGTGACAAGCAGCACTTGGAGTCTGCTATGATTATTTTTAGCAAGCACTGCCATGTGGAAAAGGATGGCTGCAAAATATGTTTATCAAAGCAAGATGTGGCACACTTAAGATTGCTTCAAGACTGAAATTTGGATATTACACACAATCACACATATACACACACACTTTCAGAGGTGTAAAAAATCAATGCCAAGCATGGTCACATCCTTTTCCCTCTCCTTGTCTTTCTCGACTGCTGTGGGTCAGGGAAGTGTAACACCAAAACAAACTGGATTTGTAGAGCACAGTGCCAAGTCCCCACCTCAAATCCCACCTAAGTCGTACAGATATCCTGTCCTAAGTCACACATATTGCTCTGTTGCTTACCTGGTAAAACCAGCCAATATAAGATCTTTATTACAGGGACCTTTTTACCTTCCTATTTTATGAGTGTCTTGAAATTCACTATCAATCTCTTTCCTCTCATCTGCTCTTGCCGCCTCTCTCTCTCTGTCACTGTCACTGCTTATTTTTTCTGCCTTTCTTGCCCTTTTACTGTCTTTTCTCCTTCTACACTGTGATTGAATGCTGAATTATGTTAATAGTGATATGTCTAGGGCACCCCGTGTCTGGTACTGTCATCATGCCTTTGTATCATTGCCACAAAGACTAATTCCTGCACATTTATTGTACAGGGTGCATAAAGTGAGCTGATTCTGTGCTGTCCTCCTATTCCCTCCAGGTTCCAGCTATCTCATTGGCTTATGAGACAGCTGAGAGCGACATCATGAAACGTCAACCAAGGAACCCCAAATTAGACAAGCTGGTCAATGAACGCCTCATCAGCATGGCCTATGGACAGATAGGTTTGTCTTCTTGGGACTCATAACCTCTTTGTACCACAGCTCTTAAACCTGAATCACTGTGACAGGCCCCTTGTAGGGAAGTTATGGTTATAATAAACATCACAGGCATACAAACATTCAATACAGACATTTATCAGAAATTATGGCATTTCTTACTGCCTTTGTAAATGTTTAGGTACATACAGTTAAGGAAAATAGATCCAGAGGTGAGCAGACAGTCAGGAGAGAGTCCCACAATTTTCTTCTAATTGTTGTGACATTTACAGCAAATTGAGAGTAGAGAGTGCAACTATTTTCTACTTAATCTTGGTCATGTTTCACTGGTTGGAGCCTTACTTGAATGCATGCTTTTTATCTCTGGTTTTATATGGTTTGGGAATAGTGAAAATCAAAGGCTGGCCCAATTTCATAGGCTGTTAAATAGGTCAAAATATGACAGGGCTTCATTGGTCGACATACAATTTAAAGCTGAACACTCTCAAAACAGCCGGCAACTCACATCAACTCCCATAATTCTTCCAAGATGAACAGAACTTTTGTAGGCCACATCAATTCACATTTACAAACCACTGTTCTGACATTACAGCTTGAAGTCCTGAAGCATCTACAACGAACATAACTGATGATTTGATCAAGAGTGACAAACAATGAATGTGACAGTAGAGTAAAATCTCCAACATTATAAGCAGGCACCAGTGAGGAGAAGTAACAGTATCCAGAAAACAGATTAAACCAATTTTGTTATCATTGAGAAAACGATGTTAAAATATATCAACATAAACACTGACCTGGTGCCAGGTTTCAGTGTAACAGCATAATGAATGAGATGATTAACAAGCATCGTCTCAATCCTTGATCGGTACTTGTGGAGGTTTGGTATATATGAAGACTTAAGCTTTAAAAAAAGATGTCTATCATGTTGAAAATGTTACGCCCACTCTGACAAAACAAATTTTCCAACATGAAATTAAAACTCACTATCGGCTATTATTGCAGTCCTCAGCTGTCTGGAACCATGTACTTACAAAATAACAACATTGTAGAGGGCAGAGGGAGGAAGACATAATCACCTGTGCTATGTTTGAAACAATATTAAGTAAAAAACACCAGGTGGATGTAATACAAGTCAATTTATTTTTCATATTTTGGTATAATTCCTATAAGTAAGTGATACAAAAATATTGGACCACTGGTATTATTAGTTCTGTTGTTTGTCAAAATAGCTTTTGTTTAAAGACACCCATTATCTATAAATCGTGTTCCTATTTGTTCTGTAAAAACATTTCCCCTATTGCTACACTGTGCTGTAAGACAACAGATGAGTAAAAATCTAATCCAATGGCAGACAGTTTACACAATGGTCTTGCATCCATCCATCCATCCATTACTGTAGCTATTCCTGCTTTATGTTAATGGTAATTTGTAGTAAGATCCAAACCAAAGATCCAAAATTACTACAATAACTGAAATAACAGAACTTTGTGTCTATTTTCTCTATAATTAGCACCAAATTATATAGTTCTTTACAAGAAAATTATTAGGAAATGGAAAAATAAAGCGTTAAAATGTAACAGATGATGTTTTGGCATTGATTTCTTGCACATTTTTTGTTTCCAGGGATGCTCCAGGCTCTTGGTGGTTTTTTCACCTACTTTGTGATTTTGGCTGAGAACGGCTTCCTCCCAAAGACCCTGCTGGGCATCCGAATCAAGTGGGACGACCGCGAAGTCAATGACCTGGAGGACACCTATGGGCAGCAGTGGGTAAGGAGCGGGGACAAAGACAAATCAGCACGCCCTTTGAATATTCCCATACTCATGCAGGAGTAAATATAATGTGTGTTTCTACCTGGCAGACCTATGAGCAGAGGAAGATCATTGAATTTACCTGCCACACCAGCTTCTTTGCCAGCATCGTGGTTGTCCAGTGGGCTGATCTTATCATCTGCAAGACCAGGAGGAACTCCCTCTTTCAGCAGGGCATGAGGTAAGTGAGGGAGGGGGGAAGGGAGGGCTGGAGTAAAAGATGAATAGAAGGGTGTGAAATAAAGGCATAAATGAAAGCAGTTAGGAAGGCAGATTCACCTTAAAGTCAGTAATTTGTGACTGTAAGATTTCTTGTGTGTTCCTGATTAGTTTGAACCTTAATTGCCTAAACCTTTTCCTTTCTCTGATGTGCTCTTATTTTCTGTTCAACAGGAACAGGATCCTAATCTTCGGCCTGTTTGTTGAGACTGCTCTGGCTGCCTTCCTCTCCTACTGCCCTGGAATGGACGTTGCCTTGCGCATGTACCCCCTGAAGTACGCTCTGCATATGCATATCTCCACCGAACCGAAAAATAACCCTTTTAAAGACCTAATAGGCTACCATTAGCCTGTCACTCTCTACTTTAAATGAAGTCTGTGATCTTCTTAAACACCATGTTGTTATCCTTAATATTCAAAAATGGCTGCAATGAATTTAACAATTTGCACTCTGCCTGTGACTCACTGCTACTCTATCCATCTCCACCCCTGTCATACTCTTCTTCTCTTCCTCTCAGGCCTCTATGGTGGTTCTGTGCCTTCCCATACAGTCTTCTCATCTTCATTTATGATGAGGTCCGTAAACTTATTTTGAGGAGGAGCCCTGGAGGTAAGCAGCTATTAAGAGAAACCAAGATTAAAAGGTTTCAACCTTCTTTGTCTTGTTAATAAGCTGAAAGGCAAAAAAATTGGGGCGGTAGTACCTCAGTCTTGGTTTGGGAACCGAAGGGTAGCCGGTTCAAGTCCCGCTCGGACCAGATGGTATGGAGTGTGGACTGGTAGGTGGAGACGTGCCAGTTCACCTCCTGGGCACTGCCGAGGTGCCCCTGAGCAAGGAACCAAACCCCTAATTGCTCTGGGCACTGTGCTCTGCAACAGCCCCATCTCCACATTACTATGTTATACATGTCTATAGGTTTGTGTGCATGTGTGTATTTCAAGCCTGTGTGTGTACTTAAAGTACTTAAGGCAAAAATTTGCCAAGTGATGGTAGAGTGATTGACACCCCTGTCTCAGGAACCACATCTGCCATTTTCCATCAAGACCTTTTCTCCCAACCTCTGTACCTCTCTCAGCTGTCCTTGTAAAAAAAATACACATACTAAAGGAGTAGACTGTCCACTCCTTTAAGGACACACTGATTGACAAAGTCACCACAGCTCTGCTATGCTGATCTGACCTGAAGGTTCCCAGCAAGCATTTGACAGATGGTGACATGCAGGAGAAGATCAAGTTCAATGTCAGTCCAAATGAGCACAAAAAATATTATATAAAATCTACTTTTTCACTGTTTTGAATTTAGATCAAAAAGGAAAGTACAGGTATCAATTTTACAAAACAATGTTGGTAGCAATTATGGATGATTATTGACGACAAAGAATGTAAGCTTTAATTTTGGTGTAATTTTGAAAACAGGGGTTTTCCACACCAGTGCCAGCTGTCATTTTGACATTCATTTTTGTTTTGGGGATAAAGTACATAATGCAATTTTGCATAGTTTTTCTGGTAGATTTTTTGGGGGGGCATTTTTGCCTTTATTTGACAGTGACAGCTGCAGAGAGAGACAGGAACAGAGGGAGGGAGAGGGGATGATGCAGCAAAGGGCTCCGGGTTGGAATCGAGCCCCGGACACTGCGGTAAGGACTCAGCCTTGGTACGCGCTCTACCAGGTGAGCTACCGGGGCGCCCCTTTTCTGGCAGATTTGAATGTGGTTATTGTCATTTTGTCATGTATTATAAAGCAGGAACTGTAATAAATTTCATTTTAAAGTTATTATTAACTGTAGCTTAAGCCACAAAAGAGACTTTAGGCCTAACCCGTAGCAATGCAGCTGAAAACTATCAGGCATCCAGCAAACCACTCAATGCTGAACAATTGTCTTTTAAAGCTGCAGCCTCCGCAACACTTGACTGGTTGCTGTTTGTCTTCCAGGTTTTGTTTCTGACAAAATAGCATGTAAATTCAGTGCTGTCTGGCAGTTTGCTTGGGAATTCCATTTGATAAATGGAGCATAAAATGGTGAAAATCACACATCCACATCACCACTGAAATCTAATCTGATCTGATTCTTGGGCCAAGGGCTGCATCGGCACTAGATTTCAACCAAAGTCCTTTCTAACTCTTTAATATATCTTGCTACTAAGCAGACAGGGGTGAAAACATAATTCACTTCTAATTTTGTTTATGGAAGCAGTGAAGAAATATGATCACAGATTATTGCAAAAACGTCTAGTGATTCTTCTTCTGGCCTGAAGGTAAAAATCTTTTGCAGCGTGTCAAATGTCTAAGATGTATGCAGCAATCTTTATGGAGCCAATTCAGTGAACTTATGTAAAACTTGCACCAGGAAATAGATTATACCTGTCTAACACCACCAGAAACAGTAGCGAATGATGAGAAAGGAAATTAAAGGAGGCTGATGAAGACTCTTGAGATATGCCCCAAAGATCATACACATGATATGGACACACTACAATAGCTCAAAATCTGTTCACTGTCGCAGCATTTCAGCTGATGAGGGGCAAGACATGGGGAGACAAATACAATTTATCTTGACAGTTAATCATTTCTGTTAATCTGTGTGCCATGGGCTGCTGATCAGAGTCTTAGAGTTATAAGGGGATTCATTTGGAAATGTACAGAGACAAAGGCAACGAGATGAATACAAATAGAGTGATACAAAAGGATATTATGAAAACTGCTCACCTGTCATTTTGGTCTCTGACACTTCCCTCTTTCTCTTTCTGTCTCTCTCTTCCTCTCTTCCAGGTTGGGTGGAGCAGGAGACGTATTATTAACATTCAGAAAATGTCAGTTTGAATTGTGTGTCTGTGTGTGTGCGTGTGGGTGTATGTGTGCGTTTGTGTGTGCTTGTGAGTGTAGAACTGTGTGTCTGTCAGTTGTAATATTGCATGGATCAGTTCACAAATCTGATTATCATAAAAATACTGCTGAAAATAGGCTTTTGATTGTGCTTTGAGTTTTTCCTTTTTGTTTTCTCCGAAAACATTTCCAGCAGAACAATGGTAATGTATACCTATGTGCCTTAAATAAACTGTTACCAAAGTGATGTATCATGGAATGTACCAAATAAAATGTATTCCAAAATATTCCTGGCTATCGTTTTATTTGCTATTCATTGATTTTGTGGTCAGTATCAATCCTTATTGCAGAATAATCCTCTTGAGTTATTTTATGGTTAGACCTAAAACTTGCAGAAGATATTGAACAACTTGTCAATTTTAATATGTAGAGCACCACATGTACCAACAATTGTGATGTTTTCCAAACCACATATTATTCACTACTAATTACCCTTACTAAATGTAACATTTTCAGGCATTTTCAATCACATCACAACCTTTACTGGCGCCAAATTCAAACCAGATGTGCCTTTGTATGCAAGTGTATCAGCTGATGCTACACAATGCTACACAGGCCACACTAAAAAACAGATTAATTGGCAAGGGCAGATATAGCAGACGATATTAGGTTATAACAGATATATCAGTATAAGCGTATATGTCAACCTATAAATACAGTAACAAGAAATTGCAGAACAAAATTGCTAAAGATATGACTGAGGTAATTTAGAAAATGTGTTGCCATTACATATTCTGTACACTGGAGACCATTGACAAGTTTATTTTTCAAATGTTAAATGTCCTGCTCAATACATATCTTGGTCACAATTCTTTAATGCCCTCATCAAAAAAGTTGTGTGTTTATGTTAAAAAACATACATCATTCGATATACATTATTATAACTCTAAAACATCAATACTGGCATTGGCCTCAAAAACCAAGTGTCAGTCAGGCTCTGCCTACACTCATATTTTCCTGATCTTATCATCCATTATGTATATCCACATGTCTTCTATTCACTGGACAATTGTTACCTTACTGTCAAAATTGACAGGTGGCCATGCATTTTCCTCCCAATGTTAAAACTACTCAAAAAATTAGTTAGAGGGCGTTTTAACTCTCATAGAACCACATTAAACCTTGTCTTGGGTCCTACATGGTCTCTTCTTATACTTTATGCAACATTAATATGGGAACAGGCCATTGTAAACCCAATCTGGGCCTCCTTCTGGGCATCATTACCTGTTTGCTGTCTGTATGAGTGTGTATGTTGATGTCTGTGTGTGGCTCTTTTCAATACCTTAAAATACATGGTGTATGCATTTATTTTTCCTGACAGTGGATATGACAGCTGCTCCATGTTTTTCTCTGTTTTCCTATCTCAATGTCACATTGACTATTCTATTGTTGCATGGGGGGTACTGAATACTAAAATTGGTGTCTTTGAGTTGGGTTGAATTTTTTTTTCCTCATCTGAAGATTTTCTTGTGATTTTTCTCTTGTCTTCTCCTGGGGTCTTTAAGGTTGGTGGTGCAGTTACAATATTTGGACTGTCATGTCGTACCAGTGTGCAGTTTTTCTCATTCTGTCATATCGTTGTGTGTTGTTTCCTTGCAATTAATTTTGTTGCACACTGTATTGCATCATTTAATTTTGCAATTCCTTGATATCTATTTATAGGGTTGTTTTGTGTAAATACACAATATAAATAAACTCAACTAGGGCTTGAACTACCAATTATTTACATAATTGATACTACGGTGGCCGCAAACCTCGCGAAAAACACGAAAGGCCCTATCTAGAACCAGTGTTTGGTTTGTCCGTTCTGGGCTACTGTAGAAACATGGTGGTGCAACATGGCGACCTCCGTGGAAGGGGACCTGTAGATATAAACGGCTTATTCTAAGGCAATGAAAACACAACGATTCTTATTTTCAGGTAATTATACACCAATTATTTATTTGTAAGCTATATTTATGTATTTATTGCCATCTATTGCAGCTGGAAAATATGAGAGTAGAAAAACTTAATTTCTTTACTGGTGAGCCAGTATGAAAATATTTGGTGGTGTGTAATTTGATGCGAAAGACCAACAAGCTCATAAATGTGAATGAGACAAAAGGCATGTGGAAATCACAGCCGTTAATCAACGTCTTAATCTCACTCTGACCCAGCCTGACCTTCTCAAAACAACCCTCCAAGGTTTTCGATAACCAGGCGGAAAACAACTTCCGTTCACTGCCGGTCAAACATGGCGCTGCTTCTAAGGTCAGTACAGCTGTGCTACATAATTTTTGGGCTCGTGGAAAGCTTTTGTGTCGTTTTTCGGGGTTATCATGTCAAATAGACGTATTTACAGCATAGTAACATTACAGCCGAGGACAATCCGTGTAACTTTTTACCTTGGTTCATTGCCCTTATTTAGCGTAAATATGGCGAGACACAGCGATAGCTGACTTTAGCTAGCAGGCTAACGCTAGCTGTTTTTGAAAGCTAGCAGAGAGTGGACTTTGGCTCTGAGTGTAATTAATGACGGACTCAAAAGGTGTTATTTGATGCCTTTCGCCTTCATATGAGCGTTGAATGACACAAACGTAATTCGCCGTTGACAAGATAGGCTTCCTAATCGGAGTGTTTGCTCTGGTTTAGCTTGGAGCTAACTGTCAGTTTACATTGCCACACTGTCGTGCCTTTACCAACACTGTATTAACCAAGTAGAAAGTCAGGTGTGTATACTTTGTCCACTTCATGGTGGCTGTTGAATGTAAGCACGGCGCCATTCAGGCTATTCAAACCAATGTTTATCATTGTCCCTAGAAGTTAGTTTATTCCTTCTTTCGGCTGCACCTTCCTGATCCATTCTTCTCCATCGTTGATTTGAGTTTGCCTGTATTGCTCAATACTGGAGTCTCTGGTTGAGTTGGAACGGCTTGGTTTTGTTACTTATTAACCTAAGACTCTCCTCCAATATTGATATGTATATCTGTTTAGGGCAGCATAACAATAGTAAGATGAATGGGCTTGTTAGAAATCATGCTGTCAGAAATATGAAAGCATTTGCTTTGTGGTGTTGGTGTAGACAGCATCATTGATATCATTATACACAGTATAAAAATTAAAGCTTAGATAATGTATTTCAGAAGCATTTTTTGTATATTTGTTGAAATTCTCTTACATCTCGACAGCAATCCACAAATCCGGGGGAGACACAAATCCAGTATCTGTCATAAGCCCATCTAATCATTTCATTCGGGCCGAATGAAATGATTGGCTGGCTGGCCTACCTGCCTGTCTACCTACGTACCTGTGCGCACTCTGGCCATACTTAATTGCTCTTGAAAATGAGATGTGCTTTGGAGGGAGGTCTGATCCCCTGAAAATCTAGCTGTCTCTTGCTAGTTTCGCCAACGTTATCTACCCTAGATTTATTAATAGATAAAAATAAGTACTGAAATATTTTACATCAGTCCTATTATTAAAAAAAAATCCATATGTAAACTTGATGTGTGCTAGATACTGCATGTTTGCTTTTTTCCCCTTTATTTGACTGCAGACACAAAAATCCTGATAGCAAGTAAGAGCTTAATTGTAACACTTCTTTCTTGTATTTAGGACGTTGGCCCGCCAGGGTGTCTGTATCTCCAGACCACACTACAGTGTCCTCTACAGACAGTGAGTTTGTGTGTGTGTGTGTGTGTGTGTGTGTGTGTGTGTGTGTGTGTGTGAGAGAGAGAGAGAGAGAGAGAGAGAGAGCGAGAAGAACACTGGTTCACATACATATACTGCTACAACTCGTGGTAATGATGCAGATACATGCTAAAACCAATGTACTGTAAATTGTTCTACTGTAAACTACTGTACTCTAAATATGTTTTTCGCTCCGTTACAGTGCTGCTCCAATGGGAACCACAGCTAAGGAGGAGATGAACAAGTTTTGGTCTAAAAATGCCAGACTTAACAGACCAATGTCTCCTCATCTCACCATCTACAAGTATGTACTGTATGTCACATGCCGTGTCTTGTAATAATAAAATAAAAATTAAATAATATCAAGTAAAAGGTGGAGATTAATCATTTGTTTAAATGAAATCGTATGCCCCATTTATGTTTTACAATTTCAGCTTAATATTTTCAAATACACTAAAAATCCACTGCAGCACATTATCAAAGTTGAAAATAATATTACTGTTAAAGTCAATTTTCAGATTATGCAGCCTTTTCATTCCTTTTATGCTTATAAAACAGCAGGACAAGCCACCATTACCAGATATTTTCATGCCTTTGGATACATTTAGTGCAATGAGCACCTTGATGTACTGTCAGGCAGTTATTAGAATCCCACAACTTGCAGTAAAGAAAAGCTTTTTATTCAGTACGTGCCTTGTAATTTCTCACTAGCTTTCCTTTTTTGCTCATTTTTTAAAATGAGTATATCTCTGTTATCTGGGATTATTATTATTATGGCTAATCTATGTCAGGCCACTTTCTCTTTGACCTACCATCTAACCATTGATTGTTTCTAACATTGGTGATCTAGTGATTTTAAATCCTACTCTTTCACCACTTTAAAGTTATGTCTATATAAGAACTTTAGCTTAATTTCTAACTGTACTTGCAGACATTGGAAACTGTAAGTGAAAGTGTCAACTGTCATTTACTTTAATTTGAAGTTTAAAAAATAAGCTCCTATGGCTTGCAGCTTTGCCTTGTGAGTCTCAACTACTTTGAGTTAGCATTGCTGCCTGCAGTTGAAAAATAGAACAGGGTCCTTTTTTTGTTTCTGTACTATGTTGTGGTGATGCTACTTGCCGATTAGAGCCTGAGCCTAACCTGTTAGCCTAACCTAACAAAACAGTCAACGAAAACGTCAGTGAAGGCTCAACACTTTGACTTGTGGTTTGTAGTGTGTTTCAACCACATACTGTATCTGCCATAATAGTACATGTGTTGCATTTTTCTGTGTTTCAGGTGGTCTGTCCCCATGATGATGTCGATCACATTCAGAGGAACTGGAGTGGGGCTCAGTGGAGGTACACATCTGTTTTCTTTGTCATCCATGACTAAAGATATGCTTGTGAATATTCTTCCTTCTGTAGTTAGTTTTGTCCTTAAAAACCCAAATTATCCCACACAGAAAAAAGAGCTTACAATACAATTATTTTCTGTTATTCTAATATCTAAGTGAAGCTATTCTACATACGACACTGTCAGCTTTTGATTGACCCTGAACATCTCTTCAGGGCATTTTAGTTCATCACTATTGATTTCTGCTAAGAGCATTTACTGGCATTACAAAACAGAAGTTGTTCAATACAATTCAACCTTTTTGCATGTGAAAATCAAGTCTACTACTGCACTGCTAATAGCTTTTAGTCATTTGTCTGGTCTAAAGGTTGAGCCTGTGTTACTGTAACATTGTACATCAGTACTGTTGACCTTGATGTACCATAAAAGCTGGGTCCAGTTTTGTTTTATATGTTAATGGATTCAATAAAGGTCAGCACCCTCAACTGCCAGTTTATTAATAGTCACTCACTATGTCTCATTCTATCAAAACATTGCATGTGCTTAATCATAGTGTCTGAAATCAACTTTCTGGCTCCCTTGCAAAGGGCTGGTAAACTAAAAATATCACCTGCTTAGAGTAATTTTTACAAGCCATATTGATTCATATGAAATTTACATTGTAGCGTTTATATTTCCCGCCACTACTCTCAATGCAGTAGGAATTAAAACTCAGTTAATTTAATTTTTGATTTTAAAGATTGCTTATTCACATGCAAAGGATGTTTATTTTTGTTTGCTTTTGTGCAACAGAGCCTTTTGTTTTTACATTGATTCACACCTGCTATGTGTTTCCACAAGGAAAGTTTCTTCCACCATTAGGTCTTTTAATCATCCAGACAGTACACAAAGAGGAGCTTAGATAGAACCAATGAGTACAGTTCATTGTAACAGGCAGCCACTGAGAAGCCTGTTTGATACAGAGCCATTGTTTGGCCTTCAATTTAGTCCGCAGGGGAAAAAGTCTTTTCATAACTGAAAAAATTACTGTCCAATGTGGTGACTCATGGAGACTAATCCAGCAACGACAAATGGTAGTAGCATGTTGATCCTTGACATGTGTTAATTTCTCACCTATTGCTTTCTGTCTAAAAGGCATTCATGCGCCGCATTTTTCTCTAACACCCATTCACATACACACCTTGTCCAATATCTGGTCTCATTACTTCTGTCTGTGTCTAGCTATCTCAGCCTTTGCCGTGGCTGCACTGGTATTACCGGGAAATTACCCCTACTACTTGGACTTGATCCACTCGCTGTCCGTCGGCCCCTTTCTCATTGGGTTGGCCAAGTTCGGCATCGCCTTCCCAGTATCTTACCACACCTATAACGGCATCCGGCACTTGGTAAGACTTACTAATTTGATTCATAGACCTAGCAAATGTTTCTTTTTTTTATATTTGTGGTTTGTTGCCATTACCATGTTTGGTGTAGTGTCTGGACGCCTCATCTTAAGCTTTTTAAAGGAGACAGATCTTTATGCAATTTGTTACGTTTGTCATTTTTGTCATGTTTGCTCATTTTACTGATTTCATAGAACATATATTACATTTGCCAAGATTAATAAGCTGATGGTATTTCTTATGCTGAATGTTCTTCTCTCTCTTTTCTCTTATTTGTTCATTATTATTTAAATCAGTGGTGGGACATTGGCAAGGGCTTCAGAATCCCAGAGGTCTACCGCACCGGCTACACAGTTATTGGTCTGTCCATCATCACCTCTATAGCCCTGGCTTTGCTCTGAGCACAGGACAAGAAGAGATGAGCAGAAAAGAAAGGAGAGGAGGGAGTCTAAGGGAATGTGGACTGAATTCACTGTGGGAGTTTTGTGTATATGTTCTGTTCTGGCCTACAACAGGCCCCATTTCATCAGAGTATTGAATAAAGGATTATATTATGCTGTACGCAGAAAAGGTGTCGTGATGTTTTGTCCCTTGGAATTAATTATACCCTGAAAGCTTTGGGGTCATCAAAGGCAGCAAGAGTGCAAAGTGCATGCAAATCTGACCCAGTTTATTTCACACTTGTTCTCAGTGTGAACAACAACCGGCGACCAAAATTAGACGTGTCCTACATGTTATAACCTTATGTAATTTGTCTAATAGTGCTGTGACGTCAAATTCATTAATCACTTTTCTTTGCCCTAAGTGCTCAGTCACTGCCAGCCCAACCAGTGTGCCTGCCTGTTGTCTCTGCACAGGAATGTGTGTTTGTATCTGTAGAGCGGCTGTTTACCGTAGGCTGTCATTCATATTTTACCTTCTACAGGCCGCAGCTGCTCAGATGCATTTTTAACATCAGGAAGGAGAGGGGCTGAAATGCGGAGAGGCAGCCCAGTGGTGGAAGCTGCGTGTGTGAACAGGCTCCTCACCGGCAGCCTGCCTCAGGCCTTACCTCCCACTGAGCCACACAGGAGCTGCACACACTGCACCTGAACAGCTTTTGTCCTGCAGTGTGAATAAAAGCAAGCCGTGATGTAATGTCAGATCCAACTCCGTTTATGTAGGGTACAGTAACAAGTGCTCAGGAGAAAAAAAAACAATAGTAAACGTTCTGCACCCATGCTGTTTTGTACCAGTTAGTTTGAAAATGTCTGTTCTGATCCACTGAACTTACTGAGATGAACAATGTAACCACTTAGTCTAGTTAGCTCCAACAAAATTGGTTTATCAATTTGTTACTGGTGGCTCGAAGGGAAAGTGCTTGTCAACTTGCATTTCTTTTCATTTTGCTGTTGATAAAATTTATTTGTGAGCCATGCATGTGATCAAATATATTGCTTGTAAAGGGCACAGCAAACTGTCTCTACAATAACTGTCAGTGTTTATAAAACAAATTTCATGCTTTTGAAAGTGTTACATTCTCCTTAGAGACATATCAGCTCCGTTACTGGACAAACATCTCTATATTAAACAGTTGCCACCTCAAAATAGCTGTCACTGTAAAAACAACACTTTCATATTTGCTCTCTGTATATGACTTTTTGGCTGATAGCAGTGAATTTGGCACCTAGATGAATCCCTACATTGTGTCTAATCCATGTTACAGGCACATTTCCACCTGAGCTAGAGATCCTTTGGACTGCAATTTTCGATTGTGGACAGGAAATGTGCTCAAACTCTGCAGGGTTTATGACTGGATTTGCTTATAATCTGTTCACACCAAACCCTGTAGACATATTTCCCATTTTCAGAGTAAAATAAACAGAGGTAATAAAAACATGGGCTGTTCATTGGAGGAGTGATCGCTTTGCGTTATAGCTGTTGATGCATTTACAATGTAAGATGTTCCATCTTTTGGTTTTGCGCCGATAATATCACCATTATGATGTTTTGACGAGATAACCTGTATGAAAGCAGTGGGGGATGGAGAGCAGGGGCTCTCGCCGTCTCTATGAGGAATCAAGGGACTAATGATTACGCGGCAGCAGCACCCCCTACCGGGCGGTAAATTGATTTCCACGGGGCTGCGGTCCTGATGCTGAGGAATAGTGAGGATGCTGCACAGGGCTGGGAGGGGGAGTATAAACCTGTTTTTGATCGGAAAAAATGTGTCACAGTCTCTGTGGCGCAATGGAATAGCGCGCTGGACTTCTAATCCAGAGGCTCCGGGTTCGAGTCCCGGCAGAGATGTGGATGAAAGGTTTGTGGCTTTTTGGATGAGAGGAAATAGAGTGATGGGGAAAAAACCTTGGAAATTGTCATTCCTTTTGCATCTAGGATGTGTCTTACTAGGCTGCTCTGTCTACAGATATGATGAATGGATGGACGAATGGATGATAGATAGATACGTACCGATAGACTGACTTCCAGAAATGTGTTTATTTTGCAGAGGCCCAATACACAGTGCATCTGGACTGAATTGTTATAGAAATTTCACATGGAGCCTTTTCAGCGCGCAAAGGTCAGCGCTTTAATATGTACATTTCAAACGGGCAAAAAGCCTGAAACCAGAGCTCCGGTGTAGCAGCACAGCACGGGCTTCGTTACCAGCCTATTACTGTCCAGGATGCATGCTCAGGCTCCGGCCTTATATAGGGCCATCACGTAGACACCGCAGGACAACAGCGCCGTGTGAAAGTCAGTGGGCACGCGCGCACGCTCGCTCGCGCGCCGTTTCAGCACCTGGGGCTGTCCACTCATTTAAGCCAGAGCAAAAGCTTTTCTAATACAGCGCCAACAACAAAACATTTAAAGCCTTTTCCGGCCTCATAACAAGTGTTTAATGGTGCCAGATGCTGCATTTCTATTCTCCCATTTGGTTTAGAGACAGAGGGAGAGATAAAGACTCCAGTTTACTTTGAACATAAATGACTCAGTGCCAGGAAATGGTGTCGTCTCAAGATTTTTGTATGCAGATTTTGTATTGAATTATAACTATAATGAGGCGGTGCAAGTGGAGAATAAGGATTGCAAAAGTCATTATGTATTTTTAATTTAGTAAAATCAGAGTGGGGACCTTTCTGGAATCCTTTCAAGGACCCCTGAAGGTGGACTTTAGTTTCTGCTTTAGAAAAACATTGCCCCAATCATGGAAACCCAGAGCAGCACTATTTATGTTTACAGTGTGGAAAGCAGCTGCTTGCTTGAAGATCTCTCAAACGCCCCGACTCTCTAACCCCTCCCGGCTCCCCGTGGCTTTTATTATTTTGTATTTTCTTCAAACCCACTTCTTGTCAGCCACCACCACTGATTGGGTTGTCGTGCGGCTGCCGCCATCCATGTTTAACCCCATCATGCCTCCCCACACGCAGACCTAATCCGCCAGTAAAACTAATCCTTAATCCTCTCTGGCAAGTTGAACACCCCCCCCCCAACCGGGGCTTTTCTGTCCCTTGGATCCTGATTCCCAATCGGGCCTGATGCATGAAACGTCAGAAATATATAGACCCTATGATAAAGTTTACTATAAGCATATGCAAAACTAGCCATTCCTAAGAGGTTAAACATTATGATGTATAGAGGTTATGGTAGTATTATACAAATTTTGAGGTGATAAGAGATAAAAAGTCATAACTGTTAAAGGCACAGCGAACAGCAATATTGTAGGGATATGGTGAAGATACAGACACAGAAAATGTCCCACAACTCCACAAGGATTCAGTATATCATTGCCATAGCCTATTGCAAATTATCAGGCCTACGGGAAATAGCAGTGGGCCTATCTACAAGATAGGAGTAATAGCTCCATAATATAAAGGATAAGAAACATTATAGGCTACTGAGAACCATGACAATCAACTTCAGATGACCTCTGCTGCTTCATCTCAGGAGATATGTAGGCCTAAACCTATGAATTTAAGAAGGATACTAGACCTACTCAATATCAAACCTTTAGATAAAGTGAGCAGAACTATCACTGGGAATCCTACTGTAATGTGCTTCCACAGGAGATAATAAAATACCATAAAGCCAGATAAGGTCAGACTCACTGTGGAGTATTATAGGAACATTATGGTGATTTTTCGGTGTGGTGAGATCACACTTCTCTATCTGCTCCATCTCCTTCATGTTGCTCTCAGCCAGTAGGCCCCTGCTCTGGCCCTGTTATCCCGATGGTACGGGCCAAATCGTATTAAAATCCCCTCCCTCCCTCCTTCCCTCCCTCCCCTGTCCCCTCCCCTCCCTCTCGTCTTTCAGACAGACTGTTTTTGCTGCAGTGAACGGCAGCCGTGGAGAGAGAGCGAGAGAGAGACAGAGATACAAACACAGAGAGTGAGCAATTGAGAGAGAACCGAGGAAAAGGCAAGAAAAACAAAGAGTCAGGAGAAGGAACAAGGAGATAAAAAAGTCGATAAAAGCAGATTGAGAGAAAGCTCCGGACAAGCGACTACTGCGAAGGAGGGACCTTACTGGGGACCTTATTGGAGACCAGCGCCAACAAAACCCGACTCCGGAGGCGGAATATAACGGTGTGTGTGTGGTCATTACCGTGCATTGCTTCGCAGTTTGTATTATTGTCCAGGGTTAGGCTGTAGTCTGTAGGGCGGACAGGAGACACCTGTCAGTGCTGACGCTTTTTCGTCTCCAGGAATGTGTCTGTGTGCGCACTCTGGGTAGGTGGATGTATGTGTGTGTGTGTGTGTGTGTGTGTGTGTGTGTGTGCGCGCGTGTGTTATCCGTTATGCATGCCCAGGGAGAGAGCTGTATAATCCCTGCGTGTTTTATAATTTATAGTCTGAATATGCGTTTTGTTGTCCGGCTGCCTGCGCTGTACCCGACTCCTCTCCCCGTCCTCATCTCTCCCAGCTCTGTTGGCTTTACCGCTCTGCAAAAAAAAGCATCATAACTAGGCGCTGTGTGCAGCAGCCACCTCTCCCCAGCCTCTTCAAGAGTCTCTAAATGTCATCCCATCAGCACCAGATATTTCTGCAAGTGCGGGAGAAGGTGTTAGAAAACAGACTCCGACCCGAGAAACATCGCTCTGGTGCTCCCGCGATCCGTCGCAGCGATGCAGGCCACCACGAGCTGTTATTATTATTGTTATTATTATCATCATTACTGTTATTACTCTCCACGTAAGAGCAGACCGCAAGAACTTGTGTAAAATCTCGCCCAGAGTGTCCAGGTTAATTCCCATGGATGTACTTGTTCTAGTTTTGTTTTCATTTCTCGCCATCACTCAACAGGAAGGGCTGGAGCAACAATAAACACAGCCCCACCCCCAACCCCACATCCCATCCAATGCCCCCCACCCCACTCCTCCATCCCACCCTCTATCCCCGCCCTAACCGCCCGCCCGTCCCGCAAGCAACACTCCAGCCACTGTTCCGTCTACGCGTTCACAATGAGGGAGCGTTTCGCAGATGGACCGAGGGCTCACCTCGGCGCAGGCTATTGCTATTTTAAGGAGAGAGGAGTGTGTGTGTGTGTGAGAGAGAGAGAGAGAGACAAAGAGCGAGAGAGGGAAAGAGAACGTGTGCCTGAGCGGCTATTATGCACGTCGGTCCGTGTCCAGTCTTGTGCAAAGCGCACCGAGTATTGTCAGCTGGCGACAGGTGCATCTTTCTGCTGCTGTTGTGTTTTTTTCCTTTCTCCTTCTGTTTTTTCACGACCAACTGGGGGAATGTTCCTTTGCGTTATTTCCAATTAGCGTGAGTTAGTTGGAGCTGTCCAAAACACTCGTTTTCCTTCACTCCACATGCGCGCATCTTGTTAAAGTGGATGAATAAATTCACAGTAATATGAGCCCCCTCCTCTTCTCCCCTCATTACCACCTATACAACACCACCATCTATTCTGCTGGTTGGCTCTATCACCGCTCCCTCCCTTTACCCCCGCCTTTCTCAATCGCCTCTCACTATGGTGTGACACAAGCAGATCGATGAATACCCATGGAGCAACGCGTGAATAACGGGTGGGCCAAGCGTTTATTCAGCAGCAGCCAACCAGTGGCAGGGCACGCAATTAGTGGCCAGTGGGTCTGCCCTGCTTGTTTTCTTTATCTTTCCACTGCTCTCCCTGCAGGTGACTCTCCAGAGCTCCTCTGCCCTCCTGAGGATTCAGTGAGACAGGCGGACCTGTGCGCCCGACCATGGCCTTCCCATCAGCCCCCTCCGCATTATGGAGTGTCAGCTTATTGACGGTACTATTCGCAGCTGCGGTTCACAGCAACATTGTCTATGGTAAGCACCTCTCTCCCTCTTTATCTATCTGCTTCCAATTCTCTAGCTCACTGTCTCTCCCTGGGCCCCTGACCTCCCCTACCCTCTCTGTCTGTCTCTGGTGGTGCCCCTTATCTGTTGACTTGAGGCTTTTTTGTTGTTTCCTGTATTATGACAAGGGAATCAGAGAGCCGTTAATAAGCACATGGGACACTCCCACCTCCCGGACCCCAGTGGAATTTCTGCCGTTGTTTTTGAGGAATGTGTGTGACTTGCACGTGGGTGCCGGTCTACACACACACACACACACACACACACACACACACACACACTACAGGTCATTGCTGGAGTAGCTCTCTTGCCCTGTGGCTTGCTCTGCTCTTTTCCTTTCTCTTCCTGCTCAGCATCTCTGTCTCTCTCACATGTGCGTAGATATCTGTGTCAGAGGTCCGTGGAACCTGGAGATGAGCAGTAATCATCTTGTACTTTCTCAAATAGCAATACAAGAGTGTGTGCACTTAACACACATACTGTACAGACACATGACTGGGCGCGGCTGAAAGCGGATGATAGGAGAGGATTTGATGAGAGAAGCACTTTGTAATGATATCATCCCTGCTGTGAGCACTGAGTGAACAGGAGTACACTGTCCAATGTGCTTTTCCAATTACATAACACTCAAGTGACTGGCTGTGGGTAATACAACCTTTAGAGGGCAAACTGTGCTGATGGTGAAATGGTGCATCATGATTGTCCCTCAATCCATAGAAAATTGATTAACACAGGTAGAATCCTGTTGGTATTTTCGCATTACGGTTAGGATTTAATTGCAATTGTGTTTGGTAAAGAACCTTAAGACGATACAGCAGGCACGAAGGCTTCTAAAAGACGTTCCCTGATTTGCATTAGCAATATATGTATATATTCTCAGAGGCCCCTTGTGCTCACTTGTGTACAGCCACACAATTTCACAAATCTGAATGCATCCGTGAGTGTATGATGCATGAACATACATGGACACATGCACAGTGTACAAGCATAGATATGCAAGCGCACATACCACATTTACTGTACTTCCACTTCGTTTATCCACATCAGCTGTTTTTACTTTCTGTTGAATTATGCATACTTGTGTTGCATGTTTGTGTATGAAATGTGGGGAAGTAGAGGATTGTCAGTGTGAGCTCACAGTGGTCAGTGCATTAAAAAGTGAGAAACAATCCGGCTGTGCCAAGAAGCCAGGATGAGGTCACTGCTAAACAAATGCAAATGGCCTGCGAGGCCCCCTGAAAGCTGTTGAAGATGACAAATGCACAAACAGTCTCCAGATTGAGGTGCTGATGATGAAATATCAATGTCTCGTCAGAGTGCTGACCCTGACCGTGTAGCTCATCATGGAAACCCAGGCAGCGGTTCGTTATTTGGGTCCAAAAACGATTTTGGCTCGCATTCAGACGCACGTCACATTTGATTAAGGTGTGCCTGGCGGGAGGCCTGACCATGCATGACCAATTCTTGCTTTGGTTTCACCTAAGCGCTGTTTTACATTATCATGTCAGTCAAGGAGAGTAATTAAGCCTGGGATGTCTGACAGTGTTTAGGAGATGAGAAAACACGTCAAAGAGTGCAATTGAGAGAAGGGAAGCAGGGACGGAGTGCTGGCTTCAGTGTGCATGTAAGGCATTAAGTTGGCACACTGTTACACTGAAACAAAACTAATAATATTTCTGCAGTGAAATTAATTTGAATCACTTTTGTCAAAAAAGTTTGAAATTATAGTTCTTGTGCTACTTAGGAAAGTTTTAATCAAAATAAGAATGCATAATTGTTTTCATTGACTTAGTACAGGAATTTGTCTTGGTGACATTGGCTATATATGTATGTTATATGTGTATGTTATATCTGTATATATATATGTATGTATATATATATATATATATGTATATATATATATATAATATATGTTTGTATGTATATGAATGTATATATGTATGTATGTATGTATATATATATATATATATATATTAATTTATATGAATCTTGTGTTCACTGTTCTATAGTTTCCAGACATTTGAGCAATGTGGGAAACAGGGGTAAATGTGTGCAAGCTGCAGAGAACTGGTCCATCGCTCACATCTGCTCCGATCTGTCTGATTGGTGTTGTTGTGACACAGCAGCAGAGCTGTTAAGTAGAAGATGGAGTATGGCGGGGTGGGCAGTCAGATAATGCCGTCATAATGGAGATCTCCATGCTAAGAGGCCCTGGAACAGAAGGGTCTACTTAGCATAAATAATTCAATGTTATGTATCAGAGAGGAAAAACGATTAGCTCAGCAAATCAATGCAAGAGCAGATGAGCCATCAGAGAGCAGGACTGCCCATCACTGCTATACGCAGAGTCCACGGTGAATTAAAAACATGCAGACTGTTTGTTCCTTTTTGTCATTCAAATGAGGAAAGAGAAAAAAAAAAGAGTTATGGGATTGATTATAATACAGCAACCAACAGGCTGCATGTCATGACTGTTTAAATTCCTGACCAACCCTGGATTCCCAACTCTCCCACTGCTACTGCTCCATCTTTATTTGATGTATGTCAAAGTCAGGGAAAGGACAGCAGTAACTCTGTTTTTTCTGGATTCATCTGTGACCAGGCTTCCTTAGAGCGAGTGAACGAATCGGGGAGACACTAATTGCGCGCCATTTGACATATCCATTTCCACAGCTGGATGTGCAGCCATGCACTGCGGATGGAAAGTGCCTCTCAGAAGGGTACAGATTAGGCATGCAATTGGCCGGCTGTGCCCTGGTTCTGTACTGCTGACCCAGTTACCTCAGGGCTGCTGTGGAGTGTGGAGGGTCCGTCCGCTGGAGCACTCAGCAGACAGCATGTAGAGCAGCGCGCTGCGGCCTCCCATCAGCCACCTGGCCCTCAACTCCACGGCAGCCTGATCTTAGACCCCAGGATAATGTTTGCGTTCGTGACAAGTAACACGTCTAATAGTTTATTTACCTCAACGAGTTCTGCTGGTCGGAACAAGTGAATGAACCCCTAATGCTTCCAGCTGAGGCCAATAATGAATAAGGATTAAAGGATGGGAGCAGTGTGGACCAGTGGTAAGATTTACAGGCGGGCGGGCTCCGCATGTGTGTGCCTCTGCCAGCGGTTCACTTTATCCTGCCACAAAATGGGCTCCTTCCCCCCTGGACCAGCTCTTTCTCACTGGCTCGTTGCCCACTTCCTGTGTGTGCTGCTGTTGTTTACTGTTGACTTCCTGTGTGCCAAGATGGGGGAACATTTGGCTAATACACAGTACGGCTAGCACACAATAGCAGTAGGCGGTTTGGATGGGAGGCCTCTGCCTGTTAACAAGGCTGACTGATAAGCAGTGACTCATTAACAAGCCGAGGTACACAGAGCCTGGGGGAATTACCGCCTAGCCACTGTGACATTAATAAGAGGCCTAAGCTATTTTTCCATTTGGCTCCACTGGCACAGGGCTAAACCAGTGGTTTCCAATCTCAACCCTGGCTATTTACTGGCTCCAGTGCTTTTCCATTTGTTTCAGCCACTGGTTACCTGGTCTGATTGGAGTTGAAAGGATCAATATTGTCAAAGTGGGCTGCAGTTAATGACATCTGCTGCTTCAATGGAAAACCAAACACTCCTCATTAGTTTTCTGCAGATTCATTCTGTAAACATCTGGGGAGGAGCCCAATTAATTCTTCTCATGCTGATCATGCCAATTAATTAGCAATATATTTGTTTAAAAAAAAAAGACAATGCCATATTCCAATGCATATCCTAGATTTTAATCAATGAGACTAATGATGGTTCTGTCACTAGTATAGATCCAAGTAGGCATCTAAAATACACTACAATATGCAAAAGAGCTCCAAGCAACTGTCTCTTATCAGAATTTTAAATCCAAAGCCATATTACTCCCATTGTCTTGTGTGTTTATTTTTCTCTGATCCTTTAAGTGTTTTGTCGTCCAGATCAGTTTTGTGATTATAAATTGAATCCTGATTGGCTGGTGTTAGTTTGCAACAGATTCACATCTGGCAGAAAACCAATTATTTCTCCTGTTCATCATGCCGATTAATTAAGGCGCTGTGGCTGATTGATTAAACTCCCAACAAAGCTCCAACCATGAGCACTAGAGCCCTGGGGATGATTTGCATCACGCATTAAGCACATTGCTGTGTCTTCATGTTATCTTCATAAAGCTCTTCAGACATGTTAAAACATTACACATGCGTAAGCAACAGGAAGAGAAACCCACATCTCAACAAGGCACAAGTGCTGATAAGTAATTTGTGGCTAAATTAAGAAGAATTAAGATGCAGTGGTGTGCCAGTATCAATGGATCTTAAAGGTATCAGGAGCACCCAAACAAGACTCCATTAGACCTCATCAATCTCAGGCAGATCTCATCCACCCAAGCCCACTCAGGCAATGTGAGATTACATCAGAACAGATCAATCTCGCCTGCTAGCATCATAATAACAGCAAATGCCATTTAGAAATTGAAAGAGAGAAGTGCTCTTGAGATTTTGCGATGTGTTTAGCAGTAACACACTCGCTTCCTCTCAGGTGCTCTTAAAAGACACATCACTCTGCATCAACTCAGGGTCGAGAAAATTGAGGGTCCAGCATTTGCAGAGCTGTCACTTCACAAAGACGCCGCAGATTAAACAAACCTAACAATAATAACAACGTAAGCCTTGGAATAAATTAACTCTCTTCATTTCCAACAACAATAGCCCTTATTGCGCTCCGCACTCAACTGGCTTTTCCCTTGATCCGTTCCCTCACTCTCACCACCCCCAACCCTACCCCCCTTTTTCTCCAGTTACCTGCCGGAATTCTCTGATGGGTGTTTTAATTGATTGCTGCGGGGGTGGAAATCACCTATCCTGTCATTGATGCATGGTTGGTCAAACCAAGGGCTTCCTGGAAAGGTATCTGTTTGTTGAAGCCCATCACTGCGCTGTGTGAAACTCCAACTATGACGGGGTGCCGGAAGACGTGAGTGCGGGGCTGTAAAGTGCAGCATCTGTATTGATTGAGTCTGAGTGCTGAGGGTTCCTCCTGAGCGCAGGAGCTCCTCCAATGAAAGAGCAGAGGTTGCTCTTGTTTATTGCCTCTTTTTGATGATGTGATCACTTCAGCTGGTGGTAGAGAGTGTTTTTTTTTGGGGGGGGGTCTTATCGCTAAAACCACAACCATAAAGCCATTTTAATTCACCTGTGTGCTGTCTTGGGACTTCTCCCTAGTCTGGTTTCTGCTCAGGATATCACTATCCATTCACTGGATGGACATAGTACTGTCACATACAGAACCCAGTGTTGGGAAGCAGTTCTCCAGATTGCTGCTTGGTACTATAAACTCTCATGGACATAATTACCACATGTATAAATCTTTGCAAAATGTGTGTATTTACATATATTGCATTCTTACTTAAAATACTTCTGAACATGCTGTTTTGCTGCAAGCATGCTTGGTCATTTCACTTTCCCTATCTATAACATAAATGGCTGTTTGATGGAAATAATTTGTGATAAATTTACCAGCTTAGCAATGAATTGACTACAGTCTGATGCAGAGTCTGGCACTTCTGTTGATCCAATGTCAAAGTGAATCAGCAGCCAGACTGACAGAGTCCTCAAGGCTGTGTCCTGTTTTGGCACATGCAGCAAAGTTTTTGCTTTGACTGACTGATTAACAGTCAGACCGATCAAACTGAGTGCTACTTGCAGTTGAAATTCGGAAACAACGTAATTCTAAAAGTATATTATTGTACTGAAGCAGTCTTGAATATTGTTTCCTATACATAGCATATTTTTTTATTGCTTCAGTTGCAGTTGCTTGTTTATTGTGTACTGAGATATGTTTTTTTAGCATTGAAACTGTTGGATGGTATCATTATTAAAGTTTTTGTATTGTAACACAGCTACTGCTCAGTGGAGTTCATTTACAGTTCCATTGCACTGCTGCAATCCTTCTGCCTCACAATCACACTGTACCACACTGCTTGAATGCTCATAGCTCCCATATACTACATCTGCTATTAAAATGCAGTCTGTTTTATTTAAATGGCCTTTGCTTTAATACAGTACCTGGCATTTAGTGTATGTGTTTTCATCATCATTTATGGCTGCATTGTAATTAGATCAAATTTTTCATGCACCCTATGCAAAGAGGGGAAGTAGTTTGGGAGGTTACATTGTCAACAAGAACAAGCATGACAGGTGTAGGATCATTAGACTTGATACTATAGAGCCTGGATTTACTTTTCATTGAAGTGGAAAAGGTCGTGTTTTATGAGTCTTTCCTGGAAGGCAAAAAATGATGACGTGTGTTTTTTTGCCGCAGTTTGCAACTACTGTAAATGCTTCGGAAGAGGAAAAGTAGTGAGGACTGGTGGGAATGGAGAGTGATACTGTAGATGTCTTTGGAGAAGCTGATTGGATGGCAAACTTTGCAGTGAGTTTAAACTTCTCCGCACTGTTTGCAAGATGTGAATACACACTGTGTGGATTTGATCACCTCTCTAGGTGGTCTAAAGGACCTGATAACTTTCAGATTGTAATGTGTATTTGCTCACTGTATTAGCATGGTTTTTCTCATCCAAGATATCCACACAGACATCGAATTTTATTACAAGGAGTAAAGGTCAGACAGCTAAACGTTTAAACAGGCAGGTGAGTAAATAGTCTGTTATCTTTCTTACACTCTTTCCTTGCACCAAGTTTTTTTTCAGTGCTTTTGTGTGTTAGGTTGATTATGTTTCTCCTTCAAAGCCACAGACTAGATAGGTACTCACCTAACACAATGAATATCTTCATTGTTTGAATACTTTCATTATACTGGTGAATACAGTGATTGTGACCTACAGTAGGTATCAGTTCCCTTTCATGAGATCTGCTGCTTCCAGCTCTTCTTTTCTTAGGTAGAGGAATAGAAGTCATCAGTGTTTAAAGATTCCAAAACAGCGGTCTATTTATGAACACAAATATAAGCCTGTTGGCTTTATTCTGTTATCTTTGAGTTTTTGAAGAGTGATGCATCCATGATTTCCAGCGGCAATTGGTGCAGGGAATATATTGCCTTCCTTTAAACATTAAATAAAGTCAGCCAATCAATCAGACAGTCAATCACTGTGATGCAAGTGGAAGCTTCAAACTCACACACACTGCCCAGTGGACAGGTGCAGCCTTGGCTTTTATTCTGCATCTGGCCCTTGACACTGATCAGGGTATGATGAACACAGGATGAGTGGATGTGGCTTGTGATGACGAGGCCATCGCCGCGCGGTATAACTCAGCACTACCGCGCTGGTTGAAGACAAAGGCACCAAATAGGCATCTCTAATCTTCCTGCTGAATGAATCCGAAACAAAGAGAGGAGGAACGCAGACATAGAGGCTTGGACACACATAGGATAAGCTGATTACCCAGGAAAGGAGGGAGGGCGAGGGAGACAGAGGGAGAAAGACAGAGGCATGCACGTGAACAAGAGAAATCCATACAGTAAGGGAGCATGAGGGCAGGGAAATGGAGGTGGAGGAGGGGTAGAAAGAAAAAAAGCAAGCACACTCTAATGATGGGGTGCACAGACCGGAGAGAAAATGAAAAGAAACATCATAGGGAGCGAGGGAGGAAGAAAAAACACACAGGAGAAAAAAGGTGAACATTTAAAAGGACGAGCAATGGCGCGCTGCTACATAGAGCATGCAATAGGAAAATGAAGGGAATGCATATTTGCCTGTGATATCCTCCTTAGGCACGCGACACAATCAAAAACAGGACATTATGCAAATGTGAGGCGGCTGCGGCAATATAATCGCTACCTGAGTCATTTCACCTGCTCTGCTCACTAGTCACTATATATACAAACAAAATTACACCCAATTCAGGTGTATGGGCTAAATATACAGCTAATTAAAATTAATGAGATTTACTTAGAAAAGAATATGCTCCTTCCCTAAGCTGCTTATCCCCGCATGAGAATCTACTACACACATTGACACACACACACACACACACACACACACACACACACACACAGACAGACTCACACACCTTTGCCAGTGTGCTCACAAATACACACACACCTTGTTTTGATTCACTCCCTCACTTCGCTTTCTCACATCCTGCTAGGCAGACTATTTAGAATCCTTGGTACACTTGCGTGCGCACACACACACACACACACACACACAAATGCTCAGTCTATCTTTCAGCTTCAGCTTTCAGCTTTCCTCTCACCCAGACTTAAACATGCTCCTTGTTCAATGAACACGCAAGTCCTGGACTGTGTGTTGGCACACACACACACACACAGATGCATATAGACACACATTCACAGAGATTCTCAGAGATGCACATACACTCAAACGTGTAAACAGATGCTAACACACTCACAGAAACAATTTAAGAAAAACGCTTATGTACATATTTATGCATGAAGACATGCACAAGTGCACCCACACAACACACACACACACACACACACACTCAAACATGTATTCAAATAGAGCTTTGAAGGCCTTCTAGTCTTTACTTAAACAAAAATACCCTTGTGAGCCAAGCTGTTGATTGCCAGGTGTGCCCGCCTAGCTATCTTTGTGCATGCAAACGTGTGTGTTTAGCAGGCCAGCCTGCATATATATTGCATGCATATATATTCCCCACACAGCATGTGGTACACACAGCGCAGTGTACGCATTTGATACGTAACATTTTCCAAACTGCTTACAGACATTTTTTCTTTCCATGAGGTGATGTCCAACCAGCGACGCTCCATTTTCTAGCGAGCAAAGTGCTGAGTAATTAAACGGCTCTTCAAGGCCTCTCTGTTGAAGGAGAGGGGGTGAAGGGGGGGGGGTGCTGGGAAAATGACACAGCGTGAATTAATCACACACTTTATTAACAGACTTGGGATTCGGTTGAACACTGCTGTCTCCACCACAGCTAGCTGCACCACTTGGCACCCAACCAACTTATGTCTAACCCGACCCCGCGCACATTCGTACTAGCACGTACAGTTGCTTACATATGCACTCACACAAGTACTGTGCACACATGCACACTCTCCTCTTTTTTTCTGTCTCTATCTCCATTTCTTTCCTTCTGTCGCTGCTTCATTTCTCAGCTTGGTGAGTACTTGAATGTCATTATGACTTTTGCTATCAAAAGCAAACAGCGGGGCTGGATTGAGGAGTGCATGCCAGACCTCCTGTTTTCCACGCTGAGAGTGCTCCAGCATGTCGAGTGCTATTTTGATTGTTCTGTTTGTTTTTTTCTGCTTCTTTTCATCAAATGGACCGCCATTTTTAAAGGACAGATTTATTGACAATGCTCCTGCTGTGAGGCTCAACCGGCCCACGTGGTCTAGTTTCTGAATATCTACTGTATATTTACAGTACAATCACTCTCCCGTGTGTCAATGAAGATGACTTCATATCTACCGGCAAATTCAAACCCATTTGCATAATGCATGGGCAGACAGCACAAGTGAACGATATAATTGAGTTAATGAGCTACATGCCCTTATCTGCTGTTCATTCATATGGGCAGCCCGAGGCGTGACGACTATCAGCCTCTTACACAGGCTACTGTATGTTTGATGAGTCCCTTGAAGGGAGAATTTGATAATGCAGTCAAACTTCCTCAAGGCAAACTGTTTTGGTTTGTGAAGCAAAGAAGAGGGGAGTTTATCCTCTGCGTTTCTGTTTTTTTTTTTCTTGTTCTCTTATTCTACAATGAATATTTAAATATTATTGTGATTTATTTATCGCGGCTCAGTGTTCAGCTTCACAGAGCTATTTTCAGGTTGATATCTTCACAGGCAGGAGGGAGGGGATGCATATAGACTTGTACATGGCAGGTGTCACGCTTGACTTTGTGACAGCGCTCCATGCTGTGCCTGGAAGAGCATCTTTTTGTTGTTGTTTGAAGGGTTCTGTGACATTTTCTGGTTCTTCCCCTTAGGGGCTGAACGAGTCAGAGCTGGCCTGGTTTCATCAACCTCCCGTTACAATTTACCGAGGTTCTGTTTGAAAGGACGAAGAGAAAAGGAAGGGTCATTTACGTGATAGGGTCAGCTGCCGGTGGCAAGGTGGCTACATGCTGACATTTCTTCGTGCTGTTGTATGTTACACCTTGATGGAGCAAACTTGAAAACCATGCCAACCTGGCGTGACCTACCATCCCATTGTGCAAAGTGTTAAAAGGGATCCTATTTTAGAAATTCAGTAGAAAAGTTGTTTACATCAACACCATTTTAGAATCTAAGCCAGTACTTGAAGTTTATCAACATATCTGAAAATATTGAAGATCAAGCTGTTAAAATGTATCAATTTGTAAACCAGAAATAGGTAGTATTCTTTAAAATGATTTTGTCTAAAACTGTCTAATTTGTCTAATTTTGATATAAAATACCTATTTTGGAATATATTTTTAGTTATACAGTTAACTTTGCAATCAAGGAAATTATTTGATGTAATTGGTAGCAGGCATGTCAAGTATTGGGGTCAAAGACTGTCGGACCTGTCCTCGAGGACAGGTCAAACTCAAGTTGCAAGTCTTCATAAGCCAATTGAAAATGAAGACGTCTTTCAAGTCTGAGGCCGATCATTAACACATTTTCCTTTATTAGAGTTGTGTTAAAAGTATCTAATTTAAAGCTGGCACAAAGTCTTTCAGTGCTTGATAAGTAGATATTCAAGCTGTGTGACTATGCACAGCCTACCTGACAGTGGTTTATTAATTCCAGAGCTGAAACAATTAGTAAGTTAATCGATTAGTCAAACAACAGAAAATGAATTGACTTGATAATAGAGTGATCGTTAAAGTAATTTTTCAAGCAAAAATGGTTAACATTCTCTAGTTTCAGATTCTCAGCTGTAAAGATTTGTTGCTTTTATTTGTCTTACGTGATAGTAAACAAAATATCTTTAGTTTTTGGACTGTCGGAAAAAACAAGCAATTTGAAGACGCCACCTTGGGCTCGTGAAGATAATCAGCAGATTATTTGATGACGAAAATAATTGTTAGTTATAGCCCTTATTAATAACTTATTGTTGTGGCATTTTACTAAGTCAAAACTTGAGACTTGAGAATGTTTTTGCTAACATTCACGTCTCAAGTCAAATTACGTATTTAGGGAGTCAACTCTCATATAAGTCAATTCTCACAGCAGTCAAGTCCAAGTCAAGTCACAAGTCTACAGCTCTGGGTGAGACATCACAGTGACATGAAATGTCACGTGTTTGTGCCCTTGGCCGAGACACTGGACTCCTCCAGTATCTGCTCAGTCATTGTGCTTGGCTCTGTGTTAGAGCATCAGCTAAATGGCCGACTGATAAGACATGCAGTAATTCCATCTTCAAAAATCCAATCATTTTTACTGGCATTTTCAGATTAGCTCCAGCCAGCATGTCATAAAGTGACTGGCACATATTCCCTAAACAACAGACAACAACATATGCTGTCACAGCATATGTAGACACAAGTACCAGTGGATACAGGGGACATGGTACCATGCCGAAGGAGTGACAACAGAAGGCAGGAGGATGGCGATGTTGGTCTCTTGCTTAATTGTCACTCTTCCAATTTGGTTCATCCTCAGTAAACTACTGCTATCAAATTTCCTGTCAGAGCGGAATCACTTAACTCCCTCCATTTAACTGATGTTGCACTGTTTGAAATGAAAACTGAAAGCTTCACCTGAATCTAACTTGACATCTTCAATTTCAATCAAGAAATACCTGATAAAGGAACATTAATCAGTGACACACTATCAAACATTTATATGAGCAATATGTGTATGTAGGGTCATTTAGTGATACTCTCACGCAAAGAGATGTGCCAATAAAACAAACACCCCATTAACTATTCATAAATACCCCATTTAATATTCTCATTAGCTTCTATCTGTATATAGAAACACATGCTGAGACATGCAAACACTCACACAAATATCAGATTAACAAAGCTACAGTGGCTCATGTACTGTATTTGAAAAGCACCTCACTGTAGGGAGGTTTTTAATAAAACATGCATTTATTTGACAAACATCATCATGCATATTATTCTTTCTTTTTTGTAAGCACACTGAAATTGGACCTTTAAAGCACCACATGGATACTAAGATAAATATTAATAATTCAGAGTACCAGATGTGATAGACAGTATGATAAAAACTATTTATACAGCAGTTTCAAAGTCACAAACATCTTCACTGTCAGAAAAGTAAATTAAAAACAAGAAATAGAACAGTGATGCAACACCTGCCATTTGTCGGATGATTTCTCCCAAAGCGCTGCATACATTTCTGAGCACTGGTGGCCCGAGGGGGAATCCCTAACCATGAGTGTTAGTGCAGAGATCTGTCCACAGAGAAATATAGCAATGCAGCAGATTTTATGCAAGATTTGAGCTGGAAAGGCCACTAGACAATGTCAGTCTTCTTTGCTTACGGAAATGACAGTAATTCCTATCCAAGGTAACTGGACTTTGAGATGTTTCACCGGTCATCTAAGAACCTCTTTCAAACTATTTCAAACATCATGGTCTATCAGCAAGTTAAGTTTCCTTTGATTTATGGTACTGATCTTAAACTCCTACATGTAGCATTTCATGTGATGGAGAACTTCCTTTACAGTCGCTCAAGTTATGACACACAGAATAATTTCCATCTAAAAGTAGTATGTCCAAGGTAACTGGGCTTGCTGTTTGGTTTTGGAGATGTTCCACCTGTTCCATCTATAAAAACCTTCAGTTCATAGTTTGAAACATCCATAAGGCCAAAAAAGGATGTCTAGTGTAGTTGCCTTTTATTTACAGTACCATGATCTATATGAATGAGAATAGCCATAGACAGACAGGGATTTCTCAAAATGGATGTCTGTAATGATTTATTTCTGACCTTAAAATCCTACACATTACACTTGATGTGATGGAGAATTTACAAGGAGTAGTTATCTCTTGAGCTTTTGTATGACACATGGACTTAGACTCTACAGTCTACAGTCATGCTAGCTGCTCTTTGAGGCTGTACTTAGGCGCAGCGGTGCTTTGAATGCTAAAGTCAGCATGCTAACATGCTCACAAAGACAATGCTAACATTCTGATATTTAGCAGGTAAAATGTTAACCATGTTCACCATCTGAGATTAGTATGTTAGCGTGCATTTGCTAATTAGCCCTGAACACAAAGTACAGCTGACGCTGATGGAAATGTCAGTCAATTAGTTTTGAAGGTAAACTAAAAAAAGTATTAGACAAGTTGAAATTATGACGTGATGATGGCACTAGATGAAAAGTTAAGAGATCACCAAAGTTATTACAATTTGTCCTTAGGGGAACATGAACGTTGCTGCCAAATTTCATGGCAATTTCATTCAGCAGTTGGGACATTTGACTGAAACCCACAAATGTGAACCTCAGAGGAAACCTAGAGGGAAAGTCAGGGGATGATCCTCTGGTGACCATGAATGTCGATACAAAATGTTGTTGAGGTATTTGAGTCTGGAACAACGTGGTGGACCAACAGAACGACATTGCCACCCTAGAGCCACGTCGCTTGCATGGCTGAAAAAGCAGGTAAATGAGGACCTTAATCTATAAATGCCAGTGAACCTGAAGGAGCAGCATATAGTGATCATAAAACAAAGAAAACAAATAATTGCAGAAAAGTAAAATCATCATTGCAACATAATGTCAGCATCTCCCCCTTCCCCACTTCTCCCCTCAGCTGTGTTGTAGTTGGAGTGTCAATCACACGAGGACCTGCGCCCAAGCCAATAGAGAGTCGACAATTTACCATTTGGAGCGGAACCCGGCTATAAATGCGATTGGGTTGGATTTGAGTCTGCTCTCTCGGCTTTGGATTTGAATAGAATAGAGTCTGTCCTCTTCTTTTTTTTCCCTCCGTGGCTTCAGAAAGCAAGATTAGATAGAGGTAGGGAGGGAAAAAGACAAACAAAGAGAGGGAGAGAAGAGACAGAGGAGACAGAGGGAAAATAAGAAATGCAGAGCAAGAAAGAGCATCCACGGGTCTTTAAAATTGCAAACGCCTTAAAATAAATCTAAATTTAAGACCTTGAAAAGTGTGAAACGTCTGTATTAGAGGTCTTATTTTTCCACCACTCTATGATAAGTTTCTTTGTCCTGCATGTCTCCTCTTAGATTATTTTAGTGCAGGCCAGGGTTAGCAGTACAATTGGCTGTGTAATGTTTTATTCATCATTTCTGCCTTAGTAAACAAAATTGGACTTCATGTTCCTTAACAAATAATTTCATGTTGTCCTTTTTATTACACTGCCCATTCATAATTTCATAATTTTTATTAGCTGTACTGAATCACAAATAAGTTGCTTTTGGCAGTTTTATAGCGTTCTATTTGTAGCATTGCAAGATCTGTAAACCCTAGCCACATTTTGACAATAAAGTAATTACCATAAACAAATGACACTATTACCAGGAAGATTGTCAGCCTCTAAGGGCCTCTGTGCTGCATTTTTACACAGTGTCCTATCAAGTCAGATTTTGCAGGAAATCTGCTAGATTGCTAACAACACAAAGAGTTTGCATTAGAGTAGAAAAACAGGTGCCATATTTTCTTTACCAGTGATACGCATGAGTGATCCTGATTTTTAGAGGTACAAAATGCTACATACAATGCGCTGACATTATTCATTTTGACTTGATGAATTGATTAAAAACACAAATACTGATTCTTTCATACATATGAATTTATTTACCTCAGCATTCAGGTTATATTTATTTCAATATACTTATCATATATTCTACTACTCTGTACATTGTCCATTCCACGTTGTCATACTGTTGATGTACTGTTTAATTGGGCATAACATGTATGTGATAAATCATAATACTGTTACATATATCTAGACAACCTCGGGAATGGTATCCATCTAGCGGTGCAATATAGTTCACACCATGCAATTTTATCCCTGGTGAAATAGCATAGTACGTGTGCTCAGTAAAGTACACCTGTGCACATTATGTAAGTCTATTTTTATTCCTCTTTTTGTATTTTCATTTCTATTTTTTATTTATTTTAATTTTATTTTACTTTGTCTTTATTTAATTTACTTCTCAGTGTGTGACCCATATGTTCTCTGTGTGTCTTCTTCTTTTTAACAACAGCATTCCTGTCTCCCTTTCTTGTTACCCCTTCACACTCCTTTTAGCTCTGTTTTTGGCCTATACCAACTCCTGAGGGAAATATCTGCTCTTTAGCTACTAAATGCTGCACTTTATCTGTGTCTGTCTGCTGTTTGGAGCCACACCATGTTGTTGTGATGGGCATTTGTTTTCATTTTTTGAGATTTTATTTCCTACATGAGTGATCGACAAATCAAAAAATAATTGATGGATTAATAATAATGAAAACAAAGGTTAATTGCAGCCCTACATGTGTCACATTTAGACTGCACAAGGCAACATTTCATTTCAGCAACCCTGAGTGGCAGCAGGAGATTCATTAGCTCATTAGTGAGAGACTCATTAGCCGGAAGTCATGTGATGTCGTAATCTTCGGTAATGGAAGTACTCTAATATCAGTAATCTTTGCACTCCTCTGACCTCTGAGTGGATGGTGGGCAGGCAGGTGGTTGGTCAGCTTGATCAGCTCACTTTCTCTGGAGAGGACACTCAGTGTCATCTTGCTGGTGTTTGTTTCTTGCATTTGAGTTTTGATTAATGTGCAGTTTGCCAAGAACATTTCCTGCTACTGACATTGTGTTGGTTAATTAGAATGTAGAAGGTCTCCATCCCCATAGTGAGGCGTGCTTCTTTGCTGAATCCCGTGAATGATCTGTGATTTAGGCTGATAATACATGTGCTTTTATATTAAAATATTGCCTATAACTTAAAAAAAGTTACTCCTGAAACCTGCAGAGAGCCTGTGGAGGCAGAGACAGAGAGAGTGCTGCTGCGACTGAGGTCTGGGTTATTTCAGGATGGTTGTCTTGCAGTCTAATGTGGTTTGGCACTTGTGTGTCTAGTCAGGAGGAGATATATGGCTGAATTTGCCTTGAGTGGCTGGCTGGTTTCTGAATGGATGCGCTCTGGTTTCTCTGGTTGCTGATTGCTATGGTCAAGCCTTTTCTCTCCTATTTTCTTTCCCTGATTTTCTTCTCTCTGTCTCCCTTTGTCTTATCTTCCCTGCTTCTGGTTGTGTTCTCTTTTTGTTTGTCTTTTCTCCTCTTTGTTTTCCTCCCTTTCCCTACCCCTCCCAATTTCGTTTTTCACTGTTTCTTTGTCTTTTTGAAGTTCTTGTCCCTCCTTTCCTTGCCCGCTTTATTTCTCCTTTCCCTCCTCTATCTTTGTTTCTTGTTTTCTTTCTCATCCCCCTTGTATTATCTTTTCTGCCTTGCTTTCCTCCCCTCCTTCCATTCCTACTTTTTCCTCATTTCCCTTTCTCCTTTCAACTCTTTCTTTCTTTCTTATTTCGCTCACTCACCTTATTTTTTACTATTTTTCTTTCTCTCTCCCCTCTTCTCTCTTTATATATCTGTCTTCCCTCTATTTTCTATATTTATATCTCCTCACCTCTCATCACTCTTAAGCCCCTTTCTCTGTTTCCCTCTCATCTTCTTCTTCTTCTTCTTCCCTCTTCCAAGCTCTCTGCTTTCCTATCTTCCCCCCTCTCTTCATCTTTTTGTCTTTATCCACATCTCTCTCCCTTCCTGCCTCCTTCTCTGCTCTCCCTCTGTTTTTGTGCTTGCTGTTTTAGCATACTCTGCAGGGAGCACTCCTGCGATGCCAATTATATTGACTGAAGAAAAGGAGAAGGAGAAAGAGAAAGGGAAGGAGGGAGATGGGAGGAGGAGGAGGAGGAGGGAGCGTTGGAAGACCTGTGCATGCATGCACAAAAACACACAAATACACACATTCATGCTGATGGAGGGAATGAATAAGAGGGGATAGAGGCTTGAGAGCACAGGAGGAGGAATAGGAGAAGAAGAGGGGAATGATGAAAGAAGGGGAGAGCTGGGAGAAAGAGGACAGAGAGAAATTGGAGGAGAGCGAATCCGTCTGTGAGTGTAATAGTCTCCCGCTGTCGAACCCGAGGGAATTCACTGACTGCAGAGGGGAAGAGAGAGAGGTAGAGAGGCATAGATACAGAGAGACAGCGTGAGGAAGAGAGAGAGGGTAGGGGGGAGGGGGTGGGTGCGATCACAGCAGAGAAGGAGATAGAGAGATACAGAGGGAGAGAGAGCAAGACAGAGAGAGCAGAAACAGAGGGAGACAGCAGGAAAAGAAAGATGACTTTAGTCCTTTCCTCTCGGAGCTGAGCTTGTAGGGCTCCACTCCAGGCAAATGTGACTCGTGACATTAAATAAGATTCAGCGTCATGACTGAGTGTATGAATGGAGAGCATAAGTATATCATAGTAATGTGCTGCTGTACAGTAGCTCAGCCCAGAGAACTACTTTTAGTGTGTCTGCGCAAGCCTGTGTGTTGGATGTTTACATGTACTTGTGTATACTGTCACTAGTGTGTGAAAAGGGTCAGTTCACCCAAATTACCAAAGAACATTTTCTGACTCACCTCTGTTGTATCTAGCCATGCAGGTAGTTTTAGTTTTATTTGCTAAGGTTTTGAAATATCAGTCTCTCAGATATCTGCCTTACAGTGAAAGCGAATGGAATTTAATTTTTGGTGCTCACAGTATTAAAAAAAATTATATTTAAAAAAAATCTGCAGAAATGTGTCTTTCTAGAATGATGTACCCATTACTCTCCATTGACCTCACTGTGAACAATTTTCAGTGGAACTGTTTTATTCAAAATAATTTATCATTGATTTTTTTAGCACCACAAACAAAATTCCATTCAATTCTATTGAACTGGGGTGGCAGCAGAAATCTCAAAGATGGATATGTCAGAACTGCACAAATAATACCACAACTATCTGCATGGTTAGATACCACTAGAATGGTAAGTGAGAAAATATGTCTTTTGTAATTTGTGCAAACTGACCCTATTTTATGTTCCTTTTGAAACATTTACATAATGAAAAGTAATCTTTGCAAACCTGTTTGGGAACTGCGCAAGAGAATAAGCAAAGAGTAAAAATATCAAAAATAAGCTCCTGCACACTGTCAACTCTTACAGTCTGTTTATTGTATAGTTACATCTGAGACTGTCCTCCCAAGAAAAACAACACAATCAGTTGTTTCAGCAAGTGTCCTAAAACAACATATACTGTATGTTAACATTCAATTGACAAAGCCCTCTAGAGGCCATAGTAGTTGTGACGGGAGCAAAGGAGGAAGCCAGGTGACATTGTTATAGAGCCACAAAGTCTGAGATGGAGGTGGAGGGATGGGTCAACACGCTGTTTGTTTCTTGTTTCCTTCTTGGTTTCTTTCAATGATGATCATAATCATTCCCTAATCTTAACCATGTGTTTATTAATGTAACCATGACGATAAAGATCCCCTAACCTTAGTGAAGTAGTAATTTTAACCCAAACCACAAGGTTTCCCTAAACCTAATCAAGTCGCTGGCATGCCTAAACCTAACCAAACCTTAACTATAGAGTTGTCACATCATTAAACGGATTCATTTTCAACAGTATTTTGTAACAGTTTGGAAGGCATTTCATATAGCAGGTGACAGTAAGCATATATATACTGTATACTAATGGGTGACAAATCAGGGGGAAAAGCCAAAATAGTGCAGAAATGTAACAAATGCAGATGCTTCCATCTGGCAGGCTGACTGAATGATTTGATGAGTATGAAAGTGATGTGAATCATGTACTGGGGCCTTTGCAGTCACCAGCTCTCAACCAAATTAAATACCTAGACAGCGCTCTCGACCACCATCATCAAAACACCAAATGAGGGAATATCTTTTAGAAGAATGGCATTCATCCCTCTCGTAGAGTTCAAAGACTTGGATAATCTACGACAGGAGCACTGAGAGCACTGAAGCTGTTCTGAAGGTTCTTGGTAGAACAAAACCTTAAAAAGACTTTTTATGGTTATTTTTCACCTATCAGTATATAGCTATTTTAAAAGGATAACAACCAATCCAAAGGACAGCAATTCATTTCTAAAAGGGGAACTCAGAAAACAGACACCTGAGAAGGAACAGATAAAGAAAGAAATTTTTTGGGAAACTTAGGAAAAAACAATATAGAGTATTTGAAACTCTATGGTGGAAGATCTAAAAAAAATAAAGATACTTTTTTTCAGAGTTCCTGACAGTTTTAGATTGGGTGACATGAGTTTTTCAAATGGCATTGATGGTACAGTGCACACACATCTGCACAGTCTACTGTACATCCATCATGCATCTGTGTTTGCGTGCACAAAGATATAGTGGAGGGTGTTTGGTGTTTACTTGGCTTTTTAGCTTGACATATACCTTTATGATATAAATTTATAGCACACATTAGGGACTGGATGATATATCTGGCTGCTATTTGCCTTTTTATACCACATGTCAGATAGTTATGCTACTGCCTAAATGACGGTTCCTCCCTGTCCACAGCTGCAGAAAAACAGTCTGGAGTACCTGCAACAAAATGTTATTCTTGAGCATTGATTCCTTTTATTATTCTGTTTTGTGTTTTCAAAATTATTTTTCCATTTAAAGGCCTAATATATCCCAGACTTTGGCCTACCATTGAATCAGAGTAATGTGTCAACTGATCTTAGGGATCTGCTAACAGTTTTATGGTTAGGAAATTACTTTTAGTGTAATGCTCTAAGTGGTGTTTCCGATGCTTTGACACACTGACAAGATTAAAATGTGCATAGAAATACTGAGCAGTGATGAATTAAGTTTGAATACACTGATTGAATAAATTACAGGAAGTAGTATCAAATGGGTCAGTCTAAGTCTTTTAAGGAATAAAACAGGACTTTTTCTGAAAGCACAATAAATGACATATTACATAAGTGGGGCCTTGTCTAATGATTGACAATGAACTGAGTTCATTCTTTACCCACCTATATACTATATTTACTGTAACATCACTACCATGCATTATCCTCGGCTTTATATATATTTATAGTGTGTGTAGGTGTGTGTATGAGTGCGCTGTACACCACTGTGCTCATATTTTTTAAATCATTAGGGCCCAGGGGTCGTTGATGGAGCTTCCAGGAGATAAATGGTTTAATTTCACTATAATATAATTCAGTAGAAATTAATTTATCAGAATGAATAAGACTAGAAATTCTAATCATAATTTGCACGTTTGTGATGTAAAAAAAATCTGCAAACACTGCTAGAATTTCAACCACTTGTACATCTGCATCTGAGTGCCTGCATCATATAAGACCATGCCCTGTCCTTTATATTTCATCTCTCAAGTCAAGTGAGTCACCAGATGGTCACAGGGCCCCGCCAATTCTCCGATGTTGGGGGCCATGACAGTTAAGACCACATGAAGTGACCCTAATCAGTCAATTAGCCCACGAGGGGTGCCCTAATGATGTCTGGAGGCGCCACGCCACTCAGCGTGCACGCAGATAAACACGCCAATGTCCAGCCTCTATTGTTTCACTGTCTGTGCTGCCATTGTTGGAAACAGCTAGCTCCCTCCCCCTCCTCCTCTTTCTCATCTTTTTCATCTTCATCTTCCTTTCCCTTGCCTTGTTCTTCCATTGATCTCCATTGTCTTGATTGGGAGTGACAATCCGTGGGGGCCATCTGAAAGGTTGCGTTTGTTAGTGGCCGTTCACTGTTACAAGACACACACACATTCCTACAGACATGATGGGGGAAGAGAGAGGGGTGTACATGGCCACACACACTCATACACTGGAGGACATACACATTCTTAAAGTGGTCCCTGGGGAAATGAGACATGAGACATACAAGGAAGAGAGCATTCCAATACACTGATAAAAACACACTTCCAGTAAAGGGGGAGACAAATCCTGCGCGCATCCTTTCTGTGCTATTTCCAGGGAGACACACAAACATACACACACTTCCATACACACTCCCTGCCGTCACACACACACTTCCAAAAACACTCCTCGTCCTTTCATGTCATGTTTCTGAGCAGTCAGAGACACAGAGAGGAGAAGAAAGGAAAGAGGTCTGCCTGAAACAAAACAAAAAACATCCAGTAGAACATCCAGTCTCATGTAACTCAGCAACAATTACACGATGAGAAGAGAGAATGCGTTTATTTGTGATTTCAAGTGGAAGCAGCCAGGCAGGAGAGTTGACATGATACCAAAGAAACTGACTTCAGTAGCATCTGCAAGTATCACAGTTTGTAGTACGACTATTAGGACAGGTTTCTAATAATTTTCCAATTATGCAGTGAAAAAAACCTTCACCTTCAAGTCTTAAAACCCTGCATGCTAGGCATCATCATTCATACGTCCGCGATGTTCATCGCTGATTCTGACTTCAGTTCAGTAGTACGTTCAGTCTGTTGCTAGTCCATACTGTCGTGTTCAGTTCAGTACAAATTAGCCTGTTCAATCACTGCACATAAAATTAATAGCTCAGCAGCTTATTATTTACAACAGTTATCACATTACGATTGTTTCTGTGGCTTTCGAAGTCTTTTAATAAGTCTTTGACGTGGAAGTAATACACTGTGAAGCACAGCTAAGCTAACAATGGCCATCAGACACAGTCACCAGTGAAGCGCTCCACTGCTACAAGCCACTGATCCAATCAGTGACAATGGTGATTAAGTACAGTCAGTTCACTTTTAAAATTTGTTCATACATGAACTGAACACCTACTGTGTGGTGGTCCAACAAGCACTTTGATTGAGGCATAGATTACGTAAAGCTTATTCTTTATGTCCAAAACATGAAGAAAATCTGTCTTACAAGGATTTCTGTACTTCCAGTTCAAATTATTGCCCAATTTTTGCTAATCATATGTCGACTGATGACTGTTGGCAGACTGAAGAAATTGCAGTACAGAAATCCAGAGATATGTTTGAGGTAATTTAGAAACAGTGCCACGAATTACATAGTTTGTCCACCAGACAGCCGTGAGCATGTTCCACTCAGCTCAGTATTTGGATTCAGAAGTGCGGGGCACAATGAAGTCAAAGGTTCTTCAATAATAAATAACTGTGTGCTGGCATAAAGGACATGGAGTCTTGGGTTTTAATATGTGTAAACATCATACAGCTTCCATGAAGAGCTGGAACAACATGATTCATAAACTATAAATTCTAGTTTATGATACTGTCACACCAAGATGATTTTAAATGATGAACTTAAAGCTACTTAAGGGGAAACAAAAGACAGTGCCATGATATTTCAATGTAAATGGCCTCTAATGTAAAACCTCTCTAATAGTCCCTTAAATGAGGATTGCGCATCCTTTCCCTTACTAAAGGAGAATCTGGGATCCATCCATCATTTCAAAACAGTGTTTGTGTACTGACAGTGCTGCCAAAACCCTCTGAAAAATACAGCTCTATTTATTTATTCTACAGGCTCATCTTGGACAGTTTATGTGTTGTGCTTCACTAGCTGTTGATTTTGGCTAACGTCATCCATTAGCCACCTAACCTCATACCCTCTCAATTTTGAAAACCCTCTTGATTGAAAGCCCTGTTTTTTGTTTGTGCCACTGGATGACATTTCAGTTGTGTTCTACATTTTCCAGAAGAAACCTGCTGTCTGTTTGCATTTGTTGGATGGACCTTAAAAGCAATAGAGAGAGAGAGAGGTGAAAGTGTGTGTTTGTGTGTGGAAGTGTGTGCACATGTGTGCGTTTGCCGACGACAAGGGCGACTTCATTTCTTAGGTCAAGCTTCGGGTCACCTCGGTTGCCCTGGTAACCCCTTTCTGGCTGGGTTGCTTGGCAACAATCCTCTTTTGTTCCAAATGATTTAATTTGAAGCATATCTTCCCTCGTCACCCTTGGCTCAGTGGCTCACCCTTCTCTCTCTCTTTCACTCCCTCCATCTCTCTCAGTTCCTCACTCACTCTCTTCATCTTCCTCAGCCTCTCTCTTTTGCTGAAGCTTTAGGACTATTCCCTTTTTCTAATCTTGGCCCTTAACCAGGCATCGAGAGCCCTATCTTTCTTTTGCCTGGAGTATAAGGCCCTGCTGTTATCGGAAGGTTTTACGAGTGGATCGGGGTGTGTGTGTGAGTGTGTCTATGTGTTTGTTCAGTTTGAAAGTGGTGACGTTGCTTTCTGTGGGTGTGTCAGTGCATATACATTTACGTGTTTTTGGGCACAGCTGGCCTTTATGGTTAAAAACAATATCACAGTATCCATTTGAATAACTTTACAATAAATATATATGCGCTTCATGGCCAAAATTATGTGGGCACATAAACATTACTCTAGTATGTAATTGTTGAACATGTCATTCCAAAACCATGGCATTAATCTGCTGCTATAACATCCTCCAGTCATCTGGGAAGGCTTTCCACAAGATTTTGTAACCTAGCTGTAGGGATTTGCTCCCATTCAGCCACAAGAGCATTAGTAAGCTCGAGCACCGATGTTGGGCACTAATTGAAGTCCAAGAACTTGACCTTACTTTGTGCACATGGCAGGGGTATTGTCATGTTCAAGCAGGAAAGGGCCCTGCCACAAATTTGGAACCACACTATTGTCTAAAATTTCATTGTACACTGCAGCATTAAGATTTACATCGATTAGAACTAAGGGGCCCAAAAATACACGGGACTGTCCACATACTTTTGGCATATAGTGTATTTACGATATGGCAAATTTTGCAAACTCACATACAATGAGCTGTGACCTTTTGTTATGCTTTACATCAAACATAACTCTTTATACATGTAACAAAGTTTTTAATCACAGTTTGTTGAGAATCCTTAATTTAGATAACAGCATTTGGTGAAACGCTAACATCATCAAGATATGATTCCACTGAAAGACAAACAATGGTAAATTATTACCCAGTGTGCACGTCCATTTCACGCTTATGTAAGTGTGTGTGTATTTCCCAGAACAGACCAGAAACTTTTTCCAGCCTTCTTGTTAGTGCTGTTTTGAAAGATGGATGCTGTCTGTACAGAGAGAGAGAAAGAGAGCGAGAGAGTTCTGAGGCTCCCCATAGCGGGTCCAGTGATCTTAGTCAAAAGGGCAGACTTCTGGTAATTGACTACTCATTTCTTTAAGTGGCCTATTGGCAGGGGCAGTCAGTGCATTTGCCAAGGCATTAAAGATTTCACTCTCTTTATCTTCCTCTGTGTGTGTGTGTGTGTTTGTGTGTGTGTGTGTACAGATGGACAGATAAAGCCTTATATCTTATCAAATGATGATTTCTGGTGGGTGAAGTAAATGCAGTAAAGGGCTCCTCTCTTTAAAAATATCTCTCTGTCTCTGTCTGTCTGTGTCCAATCGGTTCATTTTTAAAGAAGCTTAGCTGGCACAGCTGTCAAATAATGAACAATTACCAAAGTGGTTTGCAGTGCATTACAATACAAGGAAGGTATCAAACACTACAGAGAGATGACTATAGAGCTAATTATGATGTAACAGTAGCTGACTAATGGGTTTCAGTATGATTAGCGACTAAATAAAGCATATCTGATATTAAAGTATAGGGCCAGATTTTGTCAAGTGTCACATTTCATATGTATGTTGAAAGAGTTTTTGGTCACTGTAATCATTTCTCCTGTCCATACTAGCTGTTAAGCAATACCTTGCTAACATGACTTCACTGTAAAAAATGGGAGACAAAATCCCTACCTCTTTCTGTACAAAAATGCTTGTCTTTGTTCTGACAGTTGCATGCATGTTTATTGCTGGTGTTTTGTTCAGCCACAAACACTTCTACAAGATAGGAATCACGTAGTAATGCAGAACAACTCTCGCCAGACAAGAAAGCTGATGAATGATGCTGCAAAAACCCGGGTTTCATTCAATGCCAACGTTTTTAAAATTCTCACTTCCTGCACTATCTTCGCATGGAAACTACAGAATGGTTAAGGTTAGGATTGTGGATATGGCAAATAAACTATAGTTAAGGTATGAATAGGGCAAGGGAACCAAAACACTTTTTAAGTTAGTTAGGGAAAGATTGTGTTTAATTAGAAGGTGAACGTAAACTGCAGGCCTGTGACGGGACATCCACACCGGTCTCCTGCATTGGATGGAAGTTGGATGTGCTACACGCCTTTCCGCCACCCCGACCTCCACACCCATACTTTCCGCCTCACTACAAATAGGTCACACTATTTCTTGCATTGGCACTGAAGGTTGGCATTGGACACAATCATGAGGTGCAGAATCGTCCAATGTGAATGTAATTCCTAGGATAATGGGCTGTACACAACCTGCCTTACTTGATATTGTACCTTGGTGGTACCTTAATTCCAAAAGCCAATTGACATGTACTGAATCTGAGGCTTTTGGAGGTCTGGAGCCCCCAATGGCCTGCCTTGGCCGGTTGGTAATCCAGGCTTGTACATGCGACTACCAGGAAGTATCCCTCAGCCGTGGATCAGCAAGGGAACACTTTCCGAGGAAACACAAAGAGGGAATTTCGTACTAAAAGGACCCAAACTTTGGAAGATACCCACTTGATTTGACTAACTCAGACTGCTGAAGCGTTACATTAAACAGCTCAACTTAAGAATGAGGGTGGTAGACTTTGTCCCCCATCACTTACAGTGAAGTCGCCTTAGAAAGAGATTATTTCAGACCTGTATGGAGAGGAGGAATGAATGATTACAGGGGCCGATAACTTTTCCAGCATGCTTATTGTATTAAGATAGACTCGAAAAAATCATCCCTTTATTCTGTTTTTTTCTATCTTTCCATCTCTCTGTCTCCTTTTTGACTTTCTGTCTTTCCACTCTGCTCGACTTCCTTCCATCTTGCTCTCATTGTTTTTTTATGCTCTTTCAGTCTTTTTGCCCCTTTCTAAGTCACCCTGTCATCTCTCCTCATTGGTCTCATCTATCTATATATGCTTATTTCTGCCATGTCCTTCGCTCACCTCTCACTCTTTCCCTCTGTTTTTCCCCTGTGCTTTTCTCTATCTCTCTCTTGCTCTCTCTCTCTCACTGCCCCAACTCTCTCTGTCTTTCTCTTCCTGGCAAATCATTATTCTTTTTCTTTTGTCAGCAGTGATGCTGCTGCCCTTTTCTGCAAGCTGAACCCCTCTCCCTCCTCCCTCCTCCCTCCTCCCTCCCTCTCTCAACCCGCGCTCTCTTTTCGTTCTCATAGCGCTGTTCATGTGGCAGGGTGGGGCGGCCGGCTTGGCGCCTCACTGCTGCTGCAGACACACTGCTGGGCTGTGATAGAAGTGGTGTTTGTGTGTGTGTGTGGGGGGGGGGGGTCTAGCTAGTGGAGGATGAGGATGAAGAGGTGGAGGGGGATCATCTGAGCTCTGAGCTAACTATGTTTGACAGGCAGCAGAGGAAGGGTGGGGTGGCAGGGTTGGTGCTGCTGGTGGTTGGAGGGGGTACTTGATGGGAGATGGATGGGGACTGTTTTGGGCTCCCAGAATCCCCTGCAAACCCTAGAAAAACGGCGGGCAGAAGGAAAATCTAAGGGCAGGCAGGGGTGCTTAAATCCCAAATACACAGCCCAATGCCACCCACCCACAGCCCTCAAAGATTATAAGTAATTTGTTCGGCGCCCCTGATGACGGAGACAGGACAACAGATTGAGAATCGCAACAACCGCTTCTCTATTAAAGGCTGTGAAGCTGTGAAAATCAGGCGGAAAACAAAGCCTTTCACTACACCCGCTCTGCTCCGCACTTTACAGGCCGGAGAAGTGTTCGTCTCACAGTGAAAAGGAGAGGGGGGGCTGCTACTTGAAAAAAATAAACTTGTTTCACATTGTTTTGCTTTTTTTTTTCATTCACTGGGCAAAAATCTGCTTTGAATTTGCATCTCTTGACTCACAACAGGCATACGGGAGGGGGTTAAGGGATGGAGAGAGGGATAAAAAAAGAGGTTAGAGGGGGTAGAGGGGCGTACACATATATATATATATACACACACACACACACACACACACACACACACACACACACACACACTTACCCAAGGGGATGAGTAGTAGTTGGGGACAGCTGGGCATAGATGGATGGTGTGGGGGAGGTTGTTTTGTGTGTGTGCGTGTACGTGTGTCTTTCTGAATATGTCCTCTGTGTACTTTGTGTGCATACGTTTGCATGTTTGCTGTATGTGTCCAACTGTATCTAATGTATTTTTAAGCACATTTTTACGTATTTATGTTTTTTGCGTAGGTGTTGTTTGTGCGAACGTGTATGTCTTCCTCTCTGTATGTTTTATGAGAGTGTATGCTCCTGTGTACGATTTTCAGTGTGTGCGAGTGGATGCCTCTGTGTGTGTGTAATGGCCTGTATCATACCATGCCATATCAGACCGCACACTGTTGGCTGAATTTCCCATCAAATGTGTACAGCATCAGCAGCACCAAGACATATGACTCTGTCTGTCACACACCGTAGCACTACTCTCAGCTGCAATACAATATGGATACACACATATGCATACGCCAACACACACATGCACACAGCCTCAACCACATGCAGATAAAAACTATCTCATAAATCACACAGATACTGTACACATACTTCATCCCTCACACTTGTGCACAAACAGATAAATTCCTCCCTGCAAAACAAATACAACTGCACTTCAGTGCAAACACACACATGCATGCAAACAGATCCACACAAACATCGATAATAAGGTTCTTGAGAGTCACACTTGCACACATGAAGAGACATGCACATACTTTACACACATTCAGATAATTACCTCCTTGCAAAGCAACTACACTTGCACCCTTACATGCAAACAACTACAAATACACACACTTTACACACACCACACATGCACAAACATGCAGGTAATGACCTCATCACACAAACACACACACACACTTAGCCCAGTCCTACATGCTGAAGGCACACACACTTGTATTACAGTAAATAAAGTTCAGTGCTAATTAGCAGCAACACCGTAAAGCTTCCCTGGGAGAACAAAAAAAGGAGGGAAAGAAGGAATTAAGGACAGAATAAGGGGAGGAGGTGTAGGAGGCTCGACAGAAGGGCGAAGAGGTGAGGGAGGACGAGAGGAAACCAAGGAGGACATCGGGGCAGATGGAGAGGAGGGGGGAAAAGATAGAGGGAGACAGATGGAGGAGGAAGGAAGAGAGGGGGTGAACATGGAGATGGCCAAGGTGGTTTGAATATTTCACTGTTTGTTCTTTTTAGGGAGTGAAACCGGTGGAATCGACATGAAACTGTTTTTATTAAAGGAATAGTTCAATATTTTAGGAAATATGCTGATTTACTTTCTCCCTGAGAGTGCGATAAGAAGATCAATATCAATATCATGTCTGTGTGTTTAGTACCAACAGAAGTCACAACTTAGCCTAGCTTAGCTTAAAGACTGGAGGCAAAAATACACCTATCAACACCTCTAAATCTGTCTTATTCTGATCTTTCACAATGTCACTTTAACTGATACATGAATAGAAATGTAAAAATGGAATTATTTGATTTCAGGAGGAGTGTATTTATCCACCCTGTACTTCTGTGCAGCTTCTCTGGATAAGGTTAGTGAGCACCTGATTTTGGTGTCCGTACAGGCACGATTGTACCAAACCTGGCAACTTGAAGTAATGATAAGGTTGTTCCATGGATGTACCGAGAGAGTTGGATATGGCACAGCCGTGCTGCCAATTTGCCCCAGTGGGAAACCATGGTACTGCAACAAAAAAATCTCCTGCCTCCTTAAAAGGACTTTCCCCACAGACCACCTTTATACCAGAGATGTTTGTAAAAAAGACAGGACACCTCAAACTGCAAACAAGGTCAATTATTACTCATTATATTATGAGTTAAGGTTATTATTAAGGTTTTATATTTGCAAAAGCTTAGAAAGTGCACGACCTTTCCCAATGGAAAGTCTATGGACCGACCGGGGGGCACCAGGTGGAAAAACACTAAAGCAGAAGCAAACTACGTAGCAGGGCTGCAACTAATGATTCTTTTCATTATCAATTAATCTGCTGTTGATCTACTAAACATTAGAAAACAGAAATAAAAACCTATCACAATATTCTAGAGCAAAAGACATTCAGTTTGCTATAATGTAAGACCAAGAAAAGCAGCAAATTCTCACATTTTAGAACCTGGAACTTTCACATTTTTGGCACTTGAAAAATGACTTAAGCGATTAATCTATTTTGACAATAATTTTCTGTTAATCGAGGAAGTTCCAGGAAGTGAGGAAACATTGGCTTTCATTTGAATGAATGGGCGCCATCTTGGAGTCCAGTATCTGGCTCTTTTAATACACCATGGGTTGTTTGCCAAGAAATAGGTCCAACTGGATGTCTTCATGGGTCCAAAACTTTGGACTTGATCCTAAACACAGAGTGAAAAGCCTACCCCGAACCTGACATGCATAAATTAATTTACCTAAAGATAATTAGACATGGTCCAAAATGTGGATGACTCAAACTGTCACAAAAAGAGACTTTTATATAGGTTACCAATTAATGAGCAGCTGTGGACAGGTCTCAGAAGGAGCTCCTAATAATGGTATATTTTCTCTCTTTCGACAGGCCAGTTTTTTTGCCACCCGCACCCAGTCTTTATGCTAGGTGTAGCATGTCCTGACTGCAGTGCTTTATGTTACGCATTAACATAAGATGGATATTGATCTTCTCATCTAACTCTCAGAAAGAAAACAAATTAGCCTATTTTCAAAAAAAACAACCCTCCTTTTTTTCATCATTAGAGGTCTCTTGAGCTCCTCACACTTCTGTTGTCTCACTAGCTTCTTCTCTCCCCTCCCTCCCGTTTTTTCACACACACACACACACACACACACACTGTTTCCCGCCTCGTTTTATCCCTCCTCTACATATCGTTATCCATCCATCTTTCTCTCTCTCCTCCTCTTTCCCTCCCTTGACTTGATATCCCAGTCAGCCGTCTACCTCTGCGTTCTCTCACCTTGTCGCCAGAGAGGGAAAGTGTAAATTGTGTTGCTTTAAATACCCGTGTCTTCCTTCGGCTTACAGCTTTTGGGGGGGGGGAAGTGGAGGAGTGGATGTGAGGAGAGAAGAAAGAAGAGCAAGCCACAGTGTTTAACTTAACGTCTGCTAAGGATAGATAGGTCTCTCCTTTCATTTTTGCAGCTCGGGTGTTTAGCCTGACTTAACCGTTTAAACTCTGGCTGAACTTAATTTCCCCCCTTTAACTTTGCTCTTAAGTAGCTTCAAAGGTAAGAAGAACAGCTGTATCTGTATCTGAGGCTTATAGGGGTCATATGCTACTGGCGAGTGACTCTGCAGTGTTTGTGTAAACTGGTTTGGACCGGTGGATGAGTTAGGTGGCGCCCATTTTAATGCCCACTGCAGCTAACCCCACCCGTCTGGCCATATAATGGCTGGTTACGTCGATTTAAAATATTGCTAAAAGATTGATACATATTCCTGATGCGGTGAAATTCTGCCCACACAGTGCTCTAACTAAATTAAACCAAATTTATCTGTGATTAAAATTTGACAAATACTGTACAATATCAAGTGATTTGTATGCATTAGTGGATCTTTAGATTTAAGAGGCACAGTGCCATTTAACTATCATTAAATCATTTTACGCCTTATGTTCAATAAGAGTGAGATTAAACTTTATTTATTTGCTTGCATTAATTGATATTGAAACTTTTTGTAACCCACTACATCTGTTCTGTTGGCCAATGAGCTCCACTGGAGTAGCTGGGGGCCTTGCTCAAAGGCACTCCAGCAGTGGTAGTGAACAAGCTACAAGCCCTGCTTTTTACTTTCAGATTTGCCTGCCAGTCCATGGATCAAATCTATAATCTTCCAGACACCTTCTCACGCGTGTAACCTTTAGGCCACCAGTGCCCCAGATCAATGATTTGAAATGAAAATAAAATACACTGAAATGACTAATTAATATAAAGACAAACAAATGTGTAGAAATGACACATTTGTTGCCACAAAATTAATGGAATTTATCATCTTCAGCTCTTCTGGACGAGATGGGTCATTATTTATTACAAGGGCAAGCTTAGTTCGAGCCCACAAGACTTAATTTGATTTGTGGTGGTTTACCGTTACCGTTCAACAGGATAAAGGCCCTGTGTAGCTCAATGAGTTGAGCACGGCATGAGAATGGGAAAGGATAAATATTACACATTATGTACATAGTTCTGTAAAAATAAATGTGTCCACTTTAAAAACAGACAACTCCTCAAATTCTGTTCATCACTAAAGAGCCAGTAGTTGACCACTGAAATTGTTTTATCACCACAAATGTCACGATGAGCCTCAAACATAGGTTGTTTTTGGTCAGAAATGCCAGCACTCTGCGGCAGCCAAAGATAAGACACAAGTTTGGCTAACTTGTTGGAGCTGTGGTTGTCTTGATGAATGATGCACTGGGACAGCAAATTTACCCAAAGTGCTCATGCCAAGTAGAGGAGCTCTTGTGATCAGCCGCAAGAATTAGCCCAAGACGCTATTAAAGGAGACACTAATCCATGGTGCACTTGACCACACATTCAGCCCTCCGCCATCATGGTGCTTAGATAAACTAACCACAAGGTCAGGGCTGCAGTAAAACACCACAGAGAGCGAGGGAGCGACTTACTCTGACATGAAGGGCTCTGGAAGTCTCTGAGTGCTGTTTGAATCCTGCAGGAAAATGGCAGCTGTACCTTTAAGAGCTATTATGCCTCTGGATCCTCTCAGCCCAGAGGCAAACCTATGATTTTTTTTAATAACTTCTGTTTTCTGAGATGCTGAACTGGCCATCCAGCTTTAAAATTACAAAAAAGATGCACGTGGTTGCTGCCTTCTGTTCTCAGCTCATGTACTGCAAATCTGTGGTTTTGATGCTACATGCAGTTAGTTTGCTTGCCTCCTCTTCTGCTTCCTCTCTTCTTGTGTCCCCCCCTCTTTCATGTCTTGATGGGAGTTCCGCCGAAGCACACTTAAGCAGATGTTCTTCCTGCAGAAAAAAAAAAAAAATCAATTCCACCGCCGGTGCAAGGATGCGATAACGCTCCATGCCGAATATAAACCTGTCTCCCGCTTGACAATTTGGTTCCAATTAAACTATTTATACACGCCATATTTTCAGGGGTGAGGAGACCGCTTTGAGGCATATCTTCTTATGAGATGTTCCCTCCGTTGGCTTGGTCTTGTCGTCAATTATGCCATATTTTTGTTTTGCTTGAGATTAGGTTGAGCGAGCACTGGCACGTTTTGAAGTGAGCAGGACGGGAGGGGAACGCAAAGCATGGCTGGGTGCACTCAGATCCGCAGTAACTTAACACGGCAAAAAGTGGCGTAGTGGCCATGTTCTGCATTACTTACGATAACGAGTGGCTGCATGTTTTAGTTTACATCTCTTGTTTCGATTCACACAATCGTCTGCCACCCTCATTGAATGCAGAGAGCAGAATTAGCCTGCACCATCACCCGTTATCAAGGGAGTGCTGGTAAATACCATAATTTGAGCCAATTTGAATACTGTTACACACCCAGACAGTTCACTGCTCAGTGGTGTTCCAGCTCCAGCTCCAGCCTTTAGAATCCCTTCATTATGCTGGGTGATTTGTATTCTCTTTCTCTTTCCCTCTGACCTGCTCATTTCCATAATGCCTGTCCCGTTTGAGCTTGTTCTGTACCAGCCGATACATATGCATGGCGTTAAAAACTGACACAGATATTGACAAAAGAGGGTTACAAAGCCATTAGAGGTATGAGACAGTGCTCTTGTTGTTGCTTTGACCTGTCGAGAGCCACTGTCTGCCATGGTCTCTTCATCTTTGCTGGTCCCTCAGGTCGTGCAGTCTCTGGATGCCAGGGCTGCTACTGACTCATCACTCTTACACTGGCCTCGCAGACATACAACCAGATAGTCATTTGTCTGCTTTTTTTTGTCCCTCTGACAGCATGTCCGTGTGTGTTCTTGCATTGTGTCTTTGCTTTCAGAAAGACAGATAGAGATATATAGATAATCTGACAAGCAGAGAAAGAGATGGGCGGGGGGAGATAGAGAGAAAGAGAGAGCGAGGCAAGTAATGCATTTTGTGGGTTTATCTGATTTGTGTGTTGGTGTGTGCTACTATTTTTGCTTGTATTTTCATGTAAGCACAGTGTCTCTCTGACTTGTCTCTGTTGCCTCTCTATTGCTCGGTCTTATGATTTTTTCCCTCCTCGCTCTTCCGTTACCTAGACGACGACCCCTTGCAGCCAGTGACCTCAGATGAGACGGTTTCCGTTGGGGGCACGGTGACACTGACCTGCCGGGTGGCCGAGAGCGACAACTCTTCACTGCAATGGTCCAACACTGCACAGCAGACCCTGTACTTTGGAGAGAAGAGAGGTGAGAGGGAGGGAGGGATGGAGAGAGACATGGAGAGCGGGGACAGGAGAAACTATGAAAGTGTCAAAAAACAATTACGACTAATTTGCTTTGCCAAATATGTTTTGGAGGGAGCATAAATGCTGCCTAGATTATGTTCTGGCAACGTTTTTTCCAGTCCAGAAAGTGTGACATTCCTATACCACAGAGATGTTGTAAGGTTGGGTAGCTGGGTGCATTAAGCACAGGTCTTTGATAACAGAAAAAAATAATTGTTGGGTTTAGGCTACAAAAACAATTTGTTCTGGACAAAGATTGTAGTTTTAGTCAAATATTTAAAAAGTCATCGCTTCATGTGCTTCAGGTCTTTAAGACTTTTTTCAAAAGACCACGATCTCTCCTTAATTTTAACCCACTGCTTTGAGATGCTTAAACGTAACCGCTAAACATTCAATTTGCAGCGATATTTTAAGGAAACTGCATTAAAATATGTTGAGTCAACACTCCAATCCAGAGGGTGTTGTTAATGCCAGAAGAAGACTACGTTTTGCAATTTAGTTACAGCAATTAACAGTCAGAAATAACAGCTAGGTAGCTAACACTTATCTGTCAACGAGCACAAACATGTGAATGAATCACATTTATGGACTTCAAGCGAGACAAAAGTTTTATATTCTTCAAGGGCTTTCATTCAGGCTCCTCCCTCGCCCATAGAGATCACTGCTCTCACACCTACACAGGTCATTAAGTGGTTGAACCAATCAGAGATCAGATAAATGCTACAACAGCTCGATGCGGCTTCTGTATCGTCCTATGTGTTGAAATCTTTCAAACCGCTTTTGACTTTAGCTGCTGTTATCACAAGGGAAAGACCGTGTAGAGGCTCCTTCCACAGACTGCTTACACTTGAGTAAAGATTATGTATGCGTCTTGGACAGACAGATGCATTTACACCTTTTCAATATCTGACTAGAATGCGTCACTTTGACTTTTGAGATCGGATAGCTATCTAGATGCAAGCAACTAGATGTAAACAGAGTCTATGTTGATACAGAACATAATCAGAGAGGCATTACGTTTTCTACAACACATATTTGCTAATGCCTATTAGTTTCATATGAATCTCATTTTTAGGAGACAGGGTTGGAATAAAGATGTTTGCTGCTACATCTTTGCTGAACAAGGCACTAATAATTACTTTGTACACACTTGGTCAAAAGCTTTGTTCAAGAGCAAAAGCCCAAACAAAGACTTTAGGGAACTGAGATAGCTAACAATGTGTTATTGTAATATTGCATGTTGCCCAAAGTGCTCAATAAGTGCAACACATGAAAACAGAGGACAAAAGCAAACCTCAGAGTCTGATGGGATAAAGTGCGTCAATGTGTCCAATTCCAACAGCTACTTTTCAAAGAAAATCTGTCTCATTAAAACATTTTGTGCATTATGGCCTAACTGGCTGGTAAGCCAGGTCAGATTTTAATAATATTTTGAAAAGAGACACATCACACTCCTTGGTGCAGTGGCCCACATCACACAAGAGACCCTGTATTTTGAAAAGAAAAAAGGGGTGAGAGGGACGGCTAGTGGCGGGAAAAAATTGCCATTGTAAATAAGGACTGACATTATAAATATGGTGTTTGGTACTAATGATTACTTTTGACTGTGTTGGCTCAAACCCATGGTTCAAAACATTTCAAGAGTGAAAGAGAGCATACACAGCAGCTAGTTTAAGTATGAAGACAGGGACATTACAAGGCTATGATTGCAATAAAAATACTTTTTCTTTTTTCTTTGACATGTTGAAAAAAAATGCCTCCAAATAATTTGTTAAAATCAAATAATGTTAAAGAAAACCTAAAGCCTGACGAGCTAAAATGTGAGCTCCGGCTTTTTGTAGTCTCTTTTCAATGGGCCAACATCACACAACAGATTTGTTACTTGAGAGTGAAAAGAGAAAGAAGAAGAGAGTGGTACAGATGGAAGGACGAAGGGATGGGAGAGTTGGAGAATTAGAGGCAAGGGCGGTGAGAGAGATAGAAAGACTCCCTCGTGCCCTAATACAACACTTAACAGCAGAAGTGAAAGAGAGATGGAGAGAATGGCAAGAGTAGAGACGGATACAGGCCACGAAGTTTTCATTGCAGAGGGCCAACAATTTTGCAGCAGACAAAGGGGGGGGGGAGTTCAAATGGAGAGATCAGCAAGTCTTTACTCCAGATGGAGCATCAACCACAGTAGAGAGGAGAGAGATAGAAAATTAGGCTCTTTGGAGGGAAGAGTATTGAAGGAGGAAGTGGTGGGGGAATGGGAGAAAATAGGAGTAGGATGGGGAGGAGGAGGGAGGAGTGAGATGGAGCAGAAACTCCCCATTGCAGTGGTCTGACATGCACAGCAGATGCTGTACTTTGGAAAGCAGAGAGTTGAGAGACAGAGAGGAGGATGCTGGGAGTTAAGAATTCAACCCTTCAACCACGTATTCTCTTCAAAGTGCAGCAGATGGAGAGAGATAGAAGAGGGTTATACATGAAGATCTTTTGAGGAGGGAGGAGATAGAAAGATAGAGGAGGGATGGAGGTATGTATAGTAGGAAAGATAAAAACTGATGACAAGGGACAAAGAGGGAGGAAGGAGAAGAGTTGTAAACTGAAGACAACAATTTTTTGGGGAAAGTAGCAGATGGAGAGAATGAAGGAAGGAGAAAGAAGAGATAGCATTTTTGACTCTAATAAGATGTTGATACAACGAAGAAAACCTGAGTACAGTGTCAAGATGAACCTTATAATGATATCCACAGTCATCCATATATACTGCATGGTTCTATAAATAAATAGGATAGAAAATCACAACAAGTTCCCTAAAGTAAACAAACAGAAGACGGCTTTGCTATTTCCTTTTAATAATCACTTAAGGTTAAGATTAAGGAATGCTCATGGTCATGCTTAATAGAATAAGTTCTTGCTTAAACCCGCATTCACTGATTTTTTGGCCACTTAGGGGCAGCACAACAAGCTGTAAACACAAAACTGACATTTTATCACCTTAGAAAATTATTTTGGCGTTAGCAAACAATTTCCTATTTATACATCCAGGAGCAACATTAGCATTCATTTGGAGTTGTGTTTCTTTCCAACTGACAAATATAAGTCCAATATTGACTCTCCTTTTTGCTCTTCACCAGCTCCCTAGGGGAAACGGTAAAGTTGAAAGTTAAAACAGTAAAGTTGTGGGCCAGAAAACCAAGACAATGTGCTGAAATACGCTAAAATGTTGTTTAGAGCTGGGGGGAACTGCAGAGTTGGGGGTTAGTTCTCTGTGGATTCAACTCCTTTCACATTACACACACATACTTGATCTATTGTTAATATGAACATTATGATTAGTGCAGCTTTAAGTTAAGGGAAAGATCATGGTCATAGTTAAAAGAAACCAATATTGACTGTTGGTAGGATACGGGATGTGAACCGCTGTGTCCTGTGTCAAATTCACACAAATACCAATTATAATAGAACAGTTTCCAAAGCTGTTTTAATATGATTTGTTTACTTGTCATAGACAGTAATTTTCGAAAACATTCTGCTCCTTTTGGTTGACATGGAACTTCGCCATCTCCCACACATGATCGTCCAAAAAATTCTTTCTGGGTAGTTTACTGTAATTGTCCAGCCAAGAAGGGAAAGGCCAAGGAAGGACAGACAGATTAAGAAAGTAAAATAAAAGGCTGGTGGGATCTAAAAAGTAAGGCAGAATAGAGGGAAAAGAGTGACTGACAATTCCTCAGTGTTCCACTTTGGAAATGATAGAACAAGTCATCTCTGCAGTTGACCCAAACAGCAAAGCTCAGTGTGCTTCAGAGCTGAGACAGCAAAAGATGGGGGGATGAGAGTAAGGAGAGAAAATAAGGATATACTAGAACAGGAATAGAAAGGGAAAGAAATAAGAGAGTTGATTAAAGACAGGAGATGGGAAAGGAGAGAAATCAGGACTCCTCACCACCACGTTCCAACCCTGCACAGCATGCACCAGGCTGTGGAGAGTTGAGACTTCACAAAAACGGATGGGTGGAGGGAGCAGGGGGAGCGAGAGTTCGAAGAACAGCGTGATGAGAGATAGAAGAAGAAAATAATGAGTGACTACTGCTCACAGTGATGGCCGCCACACTGCACAGTAGAAACTGTACTACGGCAAGATCAGAGATGGCAAATTCAGAAGAGAGCAAGAGGATTAACTAAAGATACTTAGAGAGATGCTTTTCTTTACTTATTACTTTAAACTTAAAAAAAAAAAAAAAAAAAAAAAACTTGGAACACATATATGGCCAAAAAAGCTTGATCATCATTAAATTGATCTAAGAGAAGAAGAAGAAGAAGAGAGGTGTAGAAAAGGAGGGATGTGGTGAAGAAAATGGATGGAGAGTATGAAGACAGAGTGGTAGATATTACATTATAGAGAGAAGAGAAATGAGAATGTAAAAATGATGCAGGGGGATACAGGGAAAGAGACCTTGGATTTAATTTATAAAAAAAGTTCTTATTCACAAATAATGTGAAAAATGATGAAAGCCAAAGCTGCGATATATGAAATGTTGATGTTGCTGGCATAATCACAGGGTCACATCAATTCGATCCAATTCTCTGTGGTAGATCGAAAGCTCAAGCTGACTTTTATCATTATTCAGGCAAGGAAAGCCATTGATATCAGTTTAATTTGACCCTGCTCTGCACAGATGAGAGACGATAGAGAGCGACACAGAGTGTGGGCAAATTTTAAGAGACTTTTTTAAAAGCTACATGGAAGTGAATAGAAAGACTACATTTAAAATACAAAGTAAAGGAACAAAACTGAGGAAATCAGCCTGGTTCCAGTGGAGCAGAGCTAATGAGAGTTCTGCAAGTATAACTGCCTAGATAAAGATAAAGCAAAACAGGAAATTAATTGTTAAGGGACACAAAGCCCAGTTGTGTTTATTAAAGTAGATACAATGACCAAAAAAAGTATAGCTAATCCTGTCCTGTATTAATCTGAGCGTGAACATTTAGAGCAAAGGAACCTGTCATTCCATGGTGAAAACAAATGATCTGATAACTGTAGCTAATACAGGATATTTTAATACATTTTAAGGCCGTAATTCTAGATAATTTATTTTAAGACCCTTTTAAGGACCCACAGATACCCTGGAGTGAATGTATGGGGGTGGATGGATGAGGGGAGAAAAAAGACCCAGTGCTGCTAATAGAAGAGATTAGTTTGGAAAGCATGAAAACAGATGGGTTCCTGCATTAATGCTAGACTATCAGGAGACAGCGTGAGAGACAGAGAGACAAAGAGATGGACCAAAACATTGATATCAAGACAAAGAATGGGAAACAGACAAGAACATTATTTGGCTTTTAGCTGGTGCTCTCATCCAAAACAACGTGAACTTACCTAAAAGTAGTATTGTTTCATTACTTCTATGAGACTGTCTTTCTTCTTTGGAGACTCAACAGCTTCAGAGTGAGTCAGTAAGTCTTAAAAATAGTTGACAAAACTCTGTTTGAGTGTGCTAACATTTCACTTGACATCATGGTTTGGTCACCTGAACTGCAGGCTCTGGGGTGAGCTTGCTAGAATAGGTGGCACTACCAGCAAAATAATTGGGAAACCACAGACGAAACTGAGTGACTTGTGTATACTGTCAGGAAAAGACAGACAGTTCTCATGCTTTGGTCTTCATTTTGAGACTCTGACCTTTGAGGGACGCTCCAGAGGTCTTTGGCAACCCTGATTATTTTCTTTATTAGTCATTTTGTCTATAAGATGTCAGAAAATAGAGGAGGCCTGTACTTTCCCACCACAAGTGAGGTCAAATGTTCACACCAACGCCATCGTGAAATGATTTCATAAAATGAGCACAAACTCTGAAATGCATGTTACATGACGTAGACACAAAAATATAAAAATGACTTTCCTCCACTGTGAAAGCATTATGAGACAAATTGGACGCTGTATATTCACTTGTTAGCTAACGATTAACTTTCACCTGGAAAAATAAGGATGAATGAAGATATTTGTTTTGGTTGGTTGCTCATGATTATAGAAAAAAATCTTTTGGGAAAACACACACACACAGAAACTTTTTTGTATGATTCAGGAACTAAACCAAGGTTATCAAACATGGAAAGCGAATGTATCTGCCCACACCTTTTAACTCTCCCAGTCCAGTGTGAAACCACTTCATGTTTCCAGCTGTGTCCCCACCACATAGCACTTTTCTTATTTTTCTTCCTTCTTGTGCAAGGAATATGTTATATACATTTTGAGCTGTTTCTAAATAAAATTTCATGAGACCAGGCACACACGGTTTACACAGAGATGTGTATCCTCATATGCATTTCCCTACCAGAAGAAAATCTGTATATTTGCTTTCAATCCGGCTATAATTTAATTTATTTGTTATGTGCGGTTTCCTTCCTTTCCATAAAAGCATATCAGCAGACATCAGACAGGCTATCTGCCTCAGCGCAATTTAACAAGGTAATGGCTCTCTGGTGATTTACAAACCTTGGTGGACGGGGAAGCTCTCGCCTAGTGGGAGGATATTGAGTAGGCAGACTTTAACTGTGGTGAAAATGACTGTAACTTGTAAATCATTTCATTAAAAACACACACTAAGCACAGCGTTAAGCAGTCTTAGGTGAAACGAGCACAAAAAATATTTAAATTGATGGTAAGATCCCCACTCAGCCTCTCAGAGAACGAGACAAACTGACAATGACTGCTCAAAACACCATGCGAGACGGTACTCCAAATGCAGGGCGTGAAATGTTTTTTGACATTTTCTGAAAAACTATTGATCCACATCGCATCAGTCAAAGTTTTCTTGGTGTCTGGGAAGGCACTCTGGAGAATGTATTAACAACAACCATCACAGGACCGAAAGACTGCAGGAGAGACTTTTGAAATCTAGCACTTGAAAGAAGGCTTTTTCTTCATTTTATCTTTGTATTGTCTGAACTTTAGATTTTTCCATGTGTCCTTAAAATAATCACGTGTAGTGGAAGACAAGTGCAGAGAGAAGAAAGGGACAGGGATACAAAGAATTCAAAGTTAAAAATCCAATTTATTTTTGAGGTTAATGAAGTAAATATATGAAAAACATCCCCTGTGTGATTCAGAACTTGACCTTTTGCCTCTCACCCATTGAAATAAAAATAAAAATCAATAAACCTGACATAAAACCGTACACATGTGCATACATTGTTACTAGTCTAAATGAAATGGCACTGTTTTCCTTAGAGGAAGGAGGAGACACTCCTAACTCCAATACAGTCTTTTTATTTTGAATTCAACTAATCAACATTTTGACAAATATTGCCTTCTTTAGGTTGTGCCGAAACATTGATTCATAGAATTTTAAATAAAAAGACTGCAATGGAGTTGTGATTGTGTTGGTCTCTTATCTTTCATATGCTTTTTACCTGCTAGCCAGCACATCACTAAAATAGGTGTGTGTTTTTCCTTTAGTTTCTCAACAATTGTGTCCTTTACTGTAACTAGTTGAACCTCAAGTCCTACCCCTAAAGGAGTAGTTTGACACTTTGGGAAATACACTTATTTTCTTTTTTGACGACAAATGAGAAGATCGATACCACTCATGCGTCTGTACACCAAAAATGTAGCTACAGCCAGCAGCTGGTTAGCTTAGCTTAGAATAAAGACTGGAAAGAACTAGCCTTTCTCTGTCCAAATATAAAAATATCTGCCTACCAGTACCTCTAAAGCTTGCTAATGAAAACGTTAAATCTTGTTTGTGTCATGTATATGAAAACTGAAGTGCCTGGAGTCTTAAAGTCACAGCCTTTTTCACCTATGGACAGAACCATGGTAGCTGTTTCCTCCTGTTTCCAGTTTTTATTCTAAGCTAACCGTCTCCTGGTTCCAGCTTCAAATGATAATGAATGACAGATACGAGAGTGGTATCGATCTTCTCATCTAACTCAACAAAGCAAATAAGCGCATTTCCCAAAATATCTAACTTTTGCTTTAAACTAGCCTCTTGCGCAACTGAGTATGGACCTCGAGGACCTTCGGTCTTTATAAAAATAAAAGAATGAAAACAACTGCACTCACATACAACACTGGCAAACAAAGTCAATAAAATCAAATCATTAAAGGACATCAAGAGAATCAGGAAGAGTGGTGAAAATATTATCCACTTTACTTTGCATTAGTCTGATCCGTTGACTTAAAAAAATGAGCAGCAGAGTTAATGTGATGGAATGCAGACAACCAAAAGCAGCTGAAAGCAGCAGGCTAATAGTGACAGCCATTATGATAATTGCTTCCTTGACTTCTTTTTACTATAAAGGTGAGGAAAGATAAGAAATAAGCTATGCTTCAGCATTATACATTTTACTCTGTTGTGCTTTCTTTCTAATCCTTTTGCACCAGGCTGAGCAGCTAGCACGAGCAGTGTCTTCTCTAGGTAATGTAGCTCTTAGGATGTGTCATCGGTCAGTGTTATTTGCCAGAAATCCCCAATGGACATTTTTCGCTGCTTTAAATACTACATGGCAGGATTTCATTGGCATGTTGCTTGAAGCTGATACACCGCTGGGAACATTTCTCTCTCAAGTTTCAACTGGAACTAATGCCTCCTTGCTTCAATTTGCACCACCTTGGGCAAAGTTTGGTTCATCTCACTCTGTCTGCCTCCTTCCGTTGATTTTGGATACATTTGTGCTGCCGCCTCTAAATTATTCTTTTTAATTCTGTCTGAAGGTAGGGCAAAAAGACAAGTGGATTGAGAGGAGAAAGAGGCGGAGGGAAGGGTGGATAAAACAGACAGAGGTGTGTGTTTATCAAGCATTTCATAGTTGCCGCACTGATCCAAGATCAATTGATGCTCTCAGATCTGTGGGGACGTTATGATCAAGGGAAGCCCGCGGTCACTGAACCCAGATCAGCTATCGGAAAGGATGGATAATTAGGAACTGGAGAGAATATTCAGGAACAGATGGGAGGATGGAGGCGACATGTGTGGGAGAGAGAGAGAGAGAGAAGGAAGAAGAGAGGCAGTCTCTTTGGATGTGAGTGTCAGCTAAATGCCTAAAATGTAAAACAAAATGAGAGAGAGAGCGAGAGAGAGAGAGAGAGAGAGAGAGAGAGAGAGAGAGTTGAGTGATGAGAAAAGGAGGGGGTGGGGTGAGGGAAGAAGAAGAGTGAAGAACAAGGCAGGAAAGGAGAAAGACAGTTGGATGGGACGAAAAATGGATGGAGAGAGAAGCAAGAGGGAGAGGTGAAATGCAGATTCAGGTTGAGCCAAAGACGGAGATGAAGAGATGCAGAAGCTGGGAGGGAGATAGAGACAGAAATATGAAAATATTGGTCTGTAACTGATGTACTTCGGCAACACAGGTTTCTCCCCTACCGTGCCAATAAAGCAAATTTGAATTTGAGAGACTTCTCGGCAGAGTGGAAACTTGGTTGGAAAGGCATAAGGAGGCAGGAGGCAGATGAAAAAGGAATATATGTATGTGTACTCAGTATGTGTTGTGAGCGATTTCCCCTCTTCCTTAATGTTTGAAGTTGAAAGAACATGAGAAAGATTGGGAGGAGGATGAGGTGGAGGAAGAAAACGAGTAGGCAAAAATAACTGCTGTGACCAGATCAACAGTTGGACCTTTGGGGAGTATCGAGTCTCGAGTTTGAGCTGCAGACGAGAACCACTGTCTGGCCACACACACACACACACACAACAGAGACATGCAGATACATTTTCAAACACTGATGTACAAAAATGTTTGTACACTGATAGGTAGATCAGTCTTTATGTACAAAGACTATTTTTTTTTGTATGTTTATCATGCCATATTTCGCCCAAAGTTTGTGAAGCAGGAGAATGAATGCTACATTTTTCTCCTACTAATATTCACCATTCTGGAAGTTCAGAATTAAAATTAAGATAAGACGGCATGTTGTGTTAAAACAAGTTAAGTACAGCTACAACGTATCTTACCATATCAATCATAATATGCTTTTAAAACACAAAATGTTGCTGCTAAACAACTCTAAATGACTGGAGTTGTACAGTAAAACACTTAAATTATTTCAACTTAATTTCTGAGAAATCATGTTTTGGTTACCAGATGGCTTTAAACACTGCGACAGCCATGAGCCTGAGCTGATGTTGCTATGGAGAAGAACACAGTCAGAAGCACAGGGCTGTAGCAAATTTAAAATGCCTCATTGTTACAAGTAGGAACAAAACACAATGCTATAGTTGCCGAATTCATCCAAAATTGACCCATAATCTGAAAGTGAACTGATTTAAACTTCTGTATGCTTTATCAGCTTTCTACGAATGCATAATCTTTCACTTTTGCATGCCACCCCTGGCACATGCAACAGGGATTTCAGCCTGGTGAATGGATGTTTCTTACCAAAATGCTGTCTGGGAGTCATAGATAGCTTCTCTCCGCTATGTACACAGGGTTGTAATGTTGACTTTTTATTAAAGAGCCACATATTTCCTTTTTTATTATTATTTTTGGGACATTTTATGCAACAAGGGTCCCTAGCCAGACTTGAACCATGGCTGATGGTCGGTGTCTTGATCCCTAATCCCCACATTTTCTTATGCAGCTGCTCATCTTTTATACTGATAATTCAACCAGGAAAGGTTCATTTGGACCACATTTTTGCCTTTTGAAAACTTCTGACTGGATTTGTATTTCTTGGAGACTAGAATACAAACTTCCATTGGTTTTGAAAGTTTTAAAAATGTCAGAAGTTGTGAACTCTAAGCTTAAATGCTTAGTTTAGTTTAGTTTCCATCCAAACATCGGAAGTGCTCCAAATGTCAGTCATCTAATATGTTCTATGAGAAAATGAACAGGACTTCTACTTTGGAACTATATTCCTCTACCTTACCATACACACACACACCTCATCTATTAATCCAGTTTATCTCAATACTAAGAAATTCATTACATCCCTTCACCGAAGAAACAAAAGCCAAACAGCAGAGTGTGACCTATTGGCAGACTATTTATGTTGCCCACATTGCAGGCTAAACAGCGCCAGGCACATGTACAATTTTCAGGGGCCTCCCGATCGATACGCCCCCGTAACTAGATATCATATAGTTTTTGAAAATCCATCACACCTGTACTCTAAAAGCAATATACATTGTTTATAATGAAAAAAAACACAAAAAAGAGAGAGAAAAGCCTGGAGTCAGAAAAGATTAGAAATGGGTGAGATGTAAGGCAGAAAGACGAAAAAGAACAAGAGAGAAGGAAAGAGAGGAGATTGAGGAGAGATGAGGGGAAGAAAATTAAGGAGACTGATAGTTGAGCGCAGGGTCCAGGGGGCATGGATAAGTGTGTGTGTGTGTGTGTGTGTGGCATACGGTCACTCACTCACACACACCCACACAGAGAGGGTAGCTCATGAAGACAAATGTAGTGACCTTGCTCACTGATAAGGCATGAAGATAAAGTAGTGTTGGATGAAATAACTAAAAAATACCAAGAGAAACAGAGGTATGGGTGTACGTGTGTGTCTATGTATGTGTGTGTGTGCGTGTGCCTGGGAGTGCAATAAAGATAGACAGGTGAACAGACAGATGGGAGATGGAAAGACAGGGAGATAATAGTGAGACAGAAAGAAAGACAAAAAGATGAGGAGGCAAACAGACACAGATGTGGCTCAATACTGAGAAAAGCAAATAAACAATAAGATATGAAAACAGACAGTGACCATAACACACTCTTAAATTGCATGCACACACACACACACACACACACAAACACACACACACACACACATATTTGGACTTGCCCACACAATCTTGTCTTGAGGTTTTTCAGGATAAAATGACTTAACGAGTTACTTAACACCAGCGGAAACTCTTGTTTCTTGCAGACTCTCACTGGTTGAAGTGAGGGGTGTGGGCAGTACACTGTGACATCACTGTTTGTGTGGTTACAGGTGCAACAGAGCACACTTCAACATCAACCAGAAGAAATCAGTGAAACAGTGATTTTCGGCTTGGTGTTAAATTCCTTTCCCATTAGGTACATGTAAAGGTGCCATATCAGAGATACTCATTTCTAAACAACTTGGTGCTCTTAACAGAACCTAAAAGAAGTTGTTAATTTCAGTGAAGAAAAGCCACTGTAGCTGCCTTCAAACGGAACTCGTGACGTCATATTTTCCAGGTGTGAAGTTGCGTACTAATATGCTTTGTGTTCAAGTGGATTTCGTCATGAGAAATCAATGCCACCTTGTTCCCTGTTGAAAAATGGTGAATGATTCTGTGTTTTCTACATTTCAACATCATGCTTAAGAATGAGAAAAGAGTAGTCGTAAAACAAAATCACAAACTGCCATAGGCTCAGACATTTTTGAAAATGTCAGTATACATTGCAACTCGTAAACTCTGAGCTAAAGGTCTGAGCTTAAGATATGAATACCACAATTTTATTCATATGGACACTGAACCACAACTTTTTTGTCTGATTATACACCCTGTAGCTTGTCTTAATCTTGTCGACAGTCTTTTTGCTGATTTGCACCCTGGCTAACATTAGTAGCTGCATTAGCACCAGATTCTTTTAGAATTAGCCTGCTGGCTATACGTAGCTAGCTAAAAACTTGGTATTATATGCAATTTAGTCAGAAGGCTGAATTACTGTTGATACACTTAGTAGAGAAACATTTTGGTCACATCCACTGTCACAAGAAGCAAAGACATAGATTTAAAGCAAATTGATAAAACAATCAAACATCACACATAGAAAATACCTTGACAAATTAGTAAGTTAGCATGTTAGCTGACTTGCTAACTATAGTTTTTTCTAATTGTCTGTATTATTTCCAAAGGAAAGCCAGGTGCTGACAAGGTTAACAAAACCATTTACACCAGAACTAGAACTTGAACTTAACTGTTGATCCTGCCCATCCCGGCAATTTGGTGAAACAGCCAAGAGAAGTGCTTCTGTGGGCTAATTTACGGGGTCACTTTGTCTGTTACACACCTGCTTACCTCTGCTGATTCCCCACACATTTGTTTCATATCAGGCCCTCAGAAGCCCCCCCCCCCCGTGGCTACGTCTACTTCTAGGACAACTAACAATACCTTAAATATAGCTGTTTATCTGAGTCTTCGCAAACTTCAACTTCTCGTGTTTCAGAGTTGAGACTTGGGAAAAGACAAAAATAGTGCTATTGTAACTTAAAACAGCTATAAATATGGAAACAAATCTATCAGACTATTCACTTAACTTGACCACAATAGTTTTTTTTGCAGGTATCTGCTTTCTTTTAGTCCATTTGTTATGTGTTAAGTCACTATTTGCGGGGAACCAACTCTGCACGATGGTGCCAGAGAACAAAGCTGAAAAGCCTTTATAGAGACAGAGAGATAGACAGATAGACATCTAGATAGACAGGCAGATAGGAAGACAGGGAGACAGACAGAAATCACACAGCACAAACACCGTAGAGGTCAATGCTATCACGGAAACAAGCGGTTATTTCGTAGCATTTCATCATCATCATCTATCTTGGTCGCTTGCGCTCTCTCTCCCTCTTTCATGGCTGGATTTCTCATTGATGACAAAGCCATTTATGTCTCTCTTATGTTCCCCACCGCCTCCCTCCTCTTCATCCTACTCCCTGTCCCTCCTCCCCCACCCATCCCTCACTGTCTCTCCCTTATTCTCCTTGCTATTTATGCTTCCTCTGTTTTATTTTTCTGTTTTTTTTTCTCTCTTGCACTTTCTTTCGTCTCTCATTCTCATTTTGCGTCTCCTCTCTTTACTCCCCTTTGTCTTTCTTTGCCTTGTTCGCTCACAAATCTCAGCTATTTTTTCCTCTTCTCTCACCTCATTTTCATCTCTCCTCCTCCTCCCTCTCCCTCTTACATCATTTTCTCTCTAAACATCTCTCTCCCCTCCCTCCTCCTCCTTTCCATTTTACCTTTCTCTTTCCCATGATTTAAATTCTGCACATCATTTCTTACTTTCCTCTTTCCCTCTTACTCTGCCCTCCTCATCCTTGCTTGCCCTCCTTCACATGCTTCCTTCCACTCTTCCCACTTCCCTTATTTTTCTCACTACATCCCCTTTACTTCTCCTTTTCTTTTCATTGTTTTTTTCCCTACTTCCCTTTTCGCCCCTTTCACATTCCTTACATCTATTCCACCCCCTTTTCTTTCCTTCCTTTTTTGACTTTTTACCTTCACCTTTCCATATTTTTGTCCTTCACCCCTACCTCATTCACTCTTCCCATCCTTTCATCCCCTTTACCTTCCTACTGTCTCCCATCTTCCTCCCTACTTCACCTGTTCTGTCCTGTCTTATTTTACATTTCTTCTCCCACCTCCTCACACAGCTATCCTCTCTTCTGTCCTCACCCAAATCCCCCTCCTGTCATCCCCTCATCGTTTCTCCCACTTTTCCTTCTTTCCTTCTTCCTATCTGTACCTTTTTTCTGTCCCTTCCACCTTACTCATACTCTTCCCCCTTTCTCTCCCTCCTCTTCCTCCTCCTTTTCTTCTTTATTAGAACAAGAAACCAGTACATGGCAAATATGGGAAAACTATTAGACATCCATTGCAATATAAAAATAGTAATAAGTAATAAGTAATTACTCAGTATTTCAGTTATAAAAATTTAAAAGCAAAACATAACATTTCATAAAGCAGATCAATTGTATGTGCACATTTCTAATTATTAATATCCTGTTCCTCTTCTTCTTTTAGCACTGAGAGATAACCGCATCCAGCTACACCGCTCGACACCCACCGAGCTTTCCATCACCATCGCCGAAGTGCAGCTGGCCGACGAGGGCGAGTACACCTGCTCCATCTTCACAATGCCAGTCCGCACCGCCCGAGCCACCGTCACCGTACTAGGTGGGTCACTCAAACACACATACTGTATACGCAGTACATATACGTCTGTCATCTTGATGTTCCCAAAAACAGAGGTTGCTACTTTTTCAGACCTTAAAAAGTTATTTGTGTTTCTAACAGCTGTGTTAAATAGGTTTTCTGGATTTTAAGAAAAAGAAAACGTTCTGATAAAAAGACAAAAATCAATTGTCTCATTTTTCATTATAATTTTAGTAAAACTCCCTTTACTCTATAAATTCTAACCTTCCTATCTTTTCTCTGTCCTCTAAGGAGGATCCCTCTCTGTGAGGCCCATCCTAAGGTTTCTTCAGATTTTTCTTTCCTATGTAGGCTTTTCTAAAAATCTTTCTTTGTTCTCACTGAGGCCTATTGATGCAAAATGACATTCTTGCCTTCCTTGTGCTCATAGTCAGACATGTCACCTTTGAGACTGATTGACGGCTGTACAAATCAGCGTGACTGCAGTCTATCTTAATTTCTCTCCCAAACCTGTAGGATTGTGGAAATTTAAATGGATGATTCAAAGCTTTTGGCATCTTTTCTTATTTTCTCCTCGGCTGTCATGTTGTTTATAACAATTTTACAACAATGTTTACTTTTTCTACCAGTCAGTTTCAGACTACACACAGAAAATAGAGAAAAAGTGGCTCAAATTCACCTTGATACGCTGCAGTGGCCCAACCTTCCCTGCAGAGTTTACCCTCTCTCAGAGCAGAATGAAGTTTGACCCTGTGGATGTCCATTGTAAGTCTGACTAGGAGAGGCTGCCTGTTGGCATGAGGTAAACTATTGGTGCTGCAGCAGTTTCGTGTTGCACTTCCATAAAGTTAGAGGACAGATTTGAAAAGAATGTTTGCAATTAATGCAGCAAAGGCTGAGATATCCTAACATTAAGTCCCTAGTATGGGTAAAACTGCAAAAACACTGGATGCTACGTTGCCTATAATGCACTCGGTTGCATCTTTTTGTTAGATCCTGTACTGTACTTCTCATGACGAATAATCTGATCTTCATGTGTAAAATTGGTAGTTTCCCTTTAAAGTAAAAATGGTTTTCTGCCAATCTGTACAGTCACAGATGAATTGAAAAATAAATTAAAGAACTTCCAAAATATTTCAAAAAATGATCCCTTTTGTGGACCATAATGTTATGATTCCATAGCCTTCCTCATGATGCCTTCATCCAGTTTGATCCAGATCCTTGCTTATAGTGTTAACCTTTGTGTATGGTTATGACCTCATATAACTCTTGTTTGGAGATATACAGGCTCCACTCATCTTCTTTAAGATGGATGTCATTATCTATGTATGATGCTTCCCTGCAGCCTGCAATAAATTGCGGTCATCCTGTCAGTGGTGAATGAGCCTGTTTATTGATTGGATATTGGGCAAATCTTTCATGAATTGATTTTTATTAGTCAAGTTGTTATTATTCCTCAGTGTCAGCTAATTCTGACTATATTTCATGGTTTTGCTTGAAGATGAGAACAAAGCAATGAGCTTGGCAATACTGTAATGCACCAAGTAATGGCCATACAACTACAATGGAGACTTACTGTATACCTGAGAGCGACAGCTGGCCTGATATTCCTGGGAGGTTGTGGTGTACAGATTTAAGGCCAATATTTCACAGCATCCAATGCCACTTTTAAATTGCTCTGTAATGAAATTTAGTCATTCTTTGTGCTGATCACAAAATACCTACATCCACATTTATTCAACAAATGGGCTTCCATTGCTTAATTTTGCATAGCCTCTGATACTGTAAGCTTATTTGTGATATTGAGGTTTTTTCTATCAATTTTTGCCATTTCCTCTCAGCTTTTCTAATTCAATGCACCATCATTTGCCAACAAATTGTTGGATGAAAACCGAGCTGCAGAGGGTTTCTGTCTAATTCCCTTGGAAAATACACTAAGTGGAAACAAGAGATGTTAAAATTTTGAAATTTAGGGTGGGGCAGGGTGGCTTATGTTTACAACGGCTGTTCTGTGGCGGAAAGGCCACAGGGTTGTTCCCCCAAATTTGGGGTTTGTCAGTCAACAGCTGTGGAAGCATCCTTGACTAAATAATTTTGTTGATATTTATTCAAATGTTTTGGCAGTGCTGCAAAGTGTATTGAAAAGAATTCAGTATAGTTGCTCCGGACAACAGCATGAGCAGAACGCCTGAAATGTTAATGTGATGTTTGTATGTGTGTGTAAGAGGGCAGGGGAATGTGTGTGCCGAAGCAAGGGCAAAGGCGGATCTACTTTAGCTCTTTAAATTCAAATTAACATGAGAATCACTCCTCCACATTTCTTCCGATTTTGCAGTAATTGTGTTTCAGGCATTTTTTATTTGCTGTAATTGACAGCTGTGACACTGTATTCTGCGTTCAATAAATATTTCATGACCCCTGAGAGGGAGCCAAACCATTAAAAATGTATGGTAAAATGTCTAAAACGCACAGACCCCTATGGGAAAATCAGCCAAAGATATCGAGTTTTGGCACAGCAGCGTTCATGTGTGTGTCTTTTATTCTTGTTTTGACATGTCCAAGGTTTTGACAGACACAAACACACATGCGCGCATAGCTGCTGAGTATCGTCAGTTTTAAATGGTTGTGTGTCTGTTAGTGTAAAAGGTGTAGCATGACTCTCTGCTCTCTCCTCAGCTAAGCAGAGAATAATTTATAATGGCTTTATTCTCTTTCATTCTCCTTGTAGAGGAAAGGGCCTCGACAGGACTTCTCCAACCAATTCTATATGTGCAGTATTATTCTCTTATTAATATTCAATGCTACTTTACTGCCAGAGAGCTTCCGCACACAGTGCACTACATCAAATCCTGCTACATTAAAAATTGACCACATTTTTATTTTTTTGATCTATACCTTGGTTAGTTCACTGCACTTTATATTGGAATGTCCATGTCCGTGCCTGTTTGCCTGTCTGTCTGCAGGGGGTGGACAAAATTACAGGAACACCTTGCATCTATCTATCTATTGATCTATCTATTGATCTGTCTATCCAGCCACCCATCCAGCCCTCCCTCCCCTCTTCTGTCATTCCTCACTCCCTGAATACTTGTAATATTTTAGAAAAGTCCAGAATTTTCTGGCCTGAAAAATGTCACATTTTAAAAAATTCAATAACTGGTACAAGACCTTGTCAATTTTATTGAAAATATATCAGTTTCCTTCCTGGCATCCCTTCATGATTTGGTCTCCCCTCTCCATCTCTACCTTTCTGTGTAACTCTCTCTGCTTCTACTCTTTCAGCTTTATCTCTTTCTCTCTGTGTCCATCCCCCTCTCTCTCTCCTTCCTTAATGCACAAGGCGGAGGTATGTGGTAGACGGCAAACCGAGTGTTCATTATTTTCAAAAGCAGAATGACAGTAATCACTGCCAACACTTGGAGAAACGTGCCGCCCACAACGGCTCCAGATGGAGGACGGCAAGAAAAGTTGAATTTTTTCCATTCTTGCCTTCGACCATTGATGGTAAAGACAAAGTGGATTTTGAAATATTTGGCAGAGTGGATGTGTAGATTCCTTCTCCTGCTTGTGTTCACTTCAACTTGTGCTCCAAGTTAAAATAGTAATTAAGCAAAAATGTTTCTTATCTTAACTGACTGACTCAATCTGGAAGAACACCCCTGGGAGAGGAAGATGTATCATGAAATTTTGGTTTGGCTGGGAGGCGTCTCGGTGGCTCACTTGGCTTAAGGCAGTTTGAATCTGAACTTTGGCTCATTTCATCCTTCTGTCCCTCTTAGTTTTTCTTGCAAACTATCACACAAGGTACCAGTGACCCCCCCCAAAAAACCATTTAGTCTGACTGAGTCATTCTAACTCCCATCCTGGCTCTTAACTAATGAATTCAGGGAGTCGCATTTAATAATCTTTGAAAAATGTAATTTACTTGACATTTTGAACTGACCTGAAGTACTGAGAGTGAACAGTCACACGATACTATTTACCAGACTGACTTGAATTGTAGAAATGCCAAGGCTGTCAGAGTTAATGCAGACCTCATGCTGCTGATTTTAAAGAAGTAATGCATTATTATTTTTCTCATTGAATTAATAACATTTCCATGTTCATCTTAGTAGGCAGCCATTCTCCCTTTTGGGGCTTAACTGCAAATGTTGGGATACTTAATATGTGTACCATAAGTACTGTTGGAATGTTAGGTTTTTGAAGGATTTTATCATTTTCTTTTGGGAATAATTTTGTCTCTATATTCAGGTTCTGTACGCTTCTGTCATGTTTTCAAGTCTTACTAAAAATGTAGTCAGCATTTCAGTTATTTAAATTCATCACGGGACTGATATACACTTAAAATATGAACTTTTCGTGGTGCATTAATTAAGTTAATTTGACACACTAAGAGTCTACTGTATGTTATCATGGAATTTCCCTGTGAAATATGCATTACTAATAGCATTTTGCAGTCAATTAAAACATTTTGCAATGAATCACTATTTCAAAAACCTAATCATTTGATAGTGCTATTAGATATTTGAAACAATCTGACCACTTGTCCGGCAGATTGTTATTGGTTCTGAAACTAACCTTATTACAATTTGCTGTTCTTTATTGTCTAACAGGTCCTCTAAACTCAACAAAAAGAATCAATCAAGTCAACAGACGATATGAGAGTTTTTGATCTGGTGCGCTCGAACAACATTAAGCTACTTCCACCTTTGCTTCTGAGACACAATAGTCATTATTTGCACAGCTTTAAGTGGTCGCTCATCAGCAAAACATAGAAACATCAGTGTGCACCTGCCCTGTTGGACACTGATAGGGAGACAGTAGGTTTGATGCTTCTGTAAAGTCAGGGTGAACAGAAGCTTTACCAACATTTGAGCTGCTGTGTAATGACTCTGAACCATTTTTGGGGCAAATCATTGCAATTCTCTGCATTCTCCGCGCTGGTTTCCATCAGAGCTTTCAGAATTGACCAAATAAATTCAAGCTTGTCTGTGATATTGAGGATGCTGTATCAGATTTTGCTGTTGATTTTAATTTTTCCCCCATTTGATACACAACAAATTAGCAAAAATTTGCAGTACTCCTTAGATGCACAGCCATTAGCCATGACCTTTTTTGCTTTTTCTGGCTACAAGGTGAGCCCTGCAGCATAAAAGTTTCTCTCTCTCTCTTGCTAACTCTTTCTCTCTCTCTCTCTCTCTCTCTCTCTCTCTAGGTGTGCCCGGTAAACCTCAGATCTCAGGCTTTGAGAACGCAGTGCCGGAGGGGGGCAGAGTCACCCTGACCTGCACCAGTACTGGCAGCAAACCCCCCGCCAGGCTGCGCTGGTACCGAGGAGACCAGGAGCTGGAAGGTGAGAGATACAGGGAGTGTTTGGACGCTCTCTGTGTGTGTTTGTGAATGTGTGTAATGTGGGGTCAGAAAATGTGCGTTGGACGTGTCTGTTGTTGTACTCTGGCTTGTCCTCATGCTGGATCTGTGTGTGTGGTAAGGAAGCGCATGGGTGTGGTTATGTGTATGTGTGTAGGACAGTGTGTGCGAATGTGTAGCTGCAAGGTTATACTGTAGGAATGCAAGGATGTGGTTTGTGCTTGTGTACATGCATGTGTGTTTCTCTGTGGTAAGTGTTTGTGTGATCCTGCAGTACTTGGTGTGTATGTGAAACTGTGTGAATTTGTGTGCATATGCCTTATGTATGAGCATTTGTGTGTGTTTTTGATTGTGTGTGTGAGAACGTAGCTTGTGTCTGTGATCATGCTGTGTGCGTATTGTGTCCTTGCCACGTTGCCTGCTGTCTCTCTGTGTGTCCTAAACCTGTGCCTGCATATGTGTGTGTGCAAGTGCGAGAGCATGCTGCTTGTGTGTGTGTGTGTGCGCTGAAACATGCTGTGAGTGTGTTTGTGTCTGTGTTTGGGCCCTTCTTTCCCATTATTCTGTCAAGACCTGATCTTGTATGTTTGTGCCTATGCATGTATCCAGGAACTGTGTATGTGTTTGCTTTTATTGTATTTTGTGTGTGTGTTGATGCAGAGTTTATTTGTGCAAGTGTGTGTGTGTGTGTGTGTGTGTGTGTGTGTGTGTGTGTCATCTGTTGAGCTGCAACATATCTGCAACTGGGAGTGACACAACAGAGAGCGAGAGATAGTGCGGGTCGGATCTAGCTGGGGATAACGACAGAATCCAGGAATAAAAGGCAGGGCGGAGGAGAGGATGAAGGGATGAGGTCGAACAGAGAAACAGAGATAAAGAGAGCTTTGCATGAGGTCAGACTGACTGGTCTTTTGTTACAGATAAACGGGAGAAATGAACAGGGAAGAGAAAGAGAGAGGCAGAGAGAGTGCAGCGAGGATGTCATGAGAGGACAAATTAACCGGCTTTCTTCTTACAGATAAACTGAAAATCAAGGAGACGATTGGCAGTCTCTGACTCACACCAGTGGTATTGGCAGAGGTAGCGTTTCTCCAAATTACAACCATGTTTCCCGTAAACCCCCCTGCTTCTTGTTGCGTCATCAGTCAAAGGTTTTCTGTTTTGCTTCACCGAGCAGAACAAACATGTTGGAAGTGTTGTTTCTGTCGCCCATTTGCTCCTTCCACCATCTGCCTTTACCAGAAACTCTATAAGCTTTAAGCTCTGTTTGTACAGGAAGAACAGCGCCCTCTGTCTGTTTGCACAGCTCTCCAGCAGATGTCCCGCCAAATCTACTGTGTGTAAACTGGCGTGTTCAGACTGGAAGATTTTGGCCTTTTCTACAATAATTGTACTAATATAATATGATGATATAATATGATAATGATTTATTGATATGAAAATGCTACACTCAGGCTTTGTAATGCAAAAATGCCCGTCTTGTGTCCTAATGCCTTGGCAGTGTTACTGTTTGCTATAATTATGGATTGAAAATGAATCGAAAGAATGGACTGAAGCTACAAAGAGAAGGAGGATTGGGAGAGCTGCCTGCCTGAGGAAAGATTATCTGGTCTTTTTGTTACAGCTGAACTAAAAACAGGAGACAGAGGGAAAGAAGAGTCTAGAGATTGTTTCTTTTTAAGGGAGATTGGATTTTTGTTTAAAGGGTCGGCTGACCCAAAATACAAAAAGATGTATTTTTCCTCTTACCTGTAATAGTATCCAGCCATGCAGATAGTTTTGGTGTTATTTGTCCAGGTTTTGAGATATTTGTCCCTTGAGATTTCTACCAACGATCCAATATAATGGAGGTGAATGCAATTTGTGGTGCTCACAACAAAGTTTAATCAAAAAAATTCTACAGCAACATGTCCGTTCAGAAACAATGTTTTGATTACTCTGGATAATCCACAGACCTGATGGACAGGCAAGATGGAAAATAGAGTTGTGGAGGTATGGGAGCTGTATGGGCATGTAGCGCATCTGACTTTTATGCGAAAGACCAGAGTTTGTATCCTGTCACAGACCTACAAATAATTGCTACAATCAATTGCTTTTTTCCCACTGTAACCTCAATCTTTCCCTTACCTTAACTAAGTGCCTAACCTTAACCATACTTTAAAAGGGTACTCTGGCAATTTAGTATTGCACATCCATAAAGTTAAAGGACTCACAAGAGACAGATTTTAAAAAGAATGGTCAACATTGAAACATCAAAGGCCCTGACTTGTGGTCCCTAGTATGGGTCAATCTCCAAAAACATTGTATCCATACATTTCCCATGATGCAACATGACAGCATCTTCCATTAGTCCTTTCCCTGGTAAAGTTCATTGTCTCAGAAAGTCAGTGCCTCAGTTTGTAACGCAGGCTTTCTTTTAAAAAAGATTTTTTCAGACTTGCCTTTCAGAGCCACAGAAGACATCATACAACTGTTTTCACACTGATTAGTACTCCTCATGACTAGTAAACTAAACACCATTTATGAAATTAGTGGAGTGCCCTTTAACCATAGTTTATATGCCATAACCATGATATTTCCCATTGCCATGCAAGGATATTGCATAAATAAATTATATTAAAAATGTTGACACTGAATGTTAAAAACACTCATTGAACGTAATTGAGGGTTTTGCTGAATCAGCGGTCTTGTATGGTGATAGGGTTGCATCCAAAGTAACAGGGACAGGGCGAAACGACCCGAAAGAAAAGGGAGAACAGAGAAAAATAGAGACAGGCAGAGAGCGATTTGAAGGAGATCAACTCGATGTGAGTGATGGTGTGTTCGAGGCTTCGCCCAGCCGTCCTGACACCACACAACACCAATCAGTCATTCCTGGAACAACACACACACACACAAACCTTCGGTTTAACACACAAACACTGGTAATGGACAGATGATAATCACACACTCACACTGTCACACAGTGCTCATCTCTGGCTAGATAGAGGAAGAGCACCATGGGTCAGCATGCTATTATTACAGCTTCTCATTCATGCAGTTGTAGTTGCAGTATGTGTGTCTGTGTGAGTGTGAGTGTGTGTGTGTGTGTGTGTGTGTGAACGTTGGAAAGATGAGCCCTTAGATTGCTGCTCACCACTGCTTCTCTGACAGCTTCACTGACAGTAAAAGCAAAGAACTAGAGGGAGGGAAGGCAATGAGGGCGACACAGATGTAGAGAGGGTGTGTGTGAGACAGAGAGAGAGACGCCTTGTATCAAGAAAGTCACAGTGAGGGGCTGCTGAAAAAACAGAACAGAGAGGGAGTGAGTGAAAGAGCGGGAGTGTGTGTGTGTGTACGTGCATGAAAATAGACGGAGCTGCGAGGATACTGAGCGAGTGATGGAAGTTGCAAAGAGCTGACGGAAGAGAGAGACTGAAGGAGAAAGCGAGAGCAGATGGGGAATTAAGAAAACCACAGAAGAAGAAGCGAGCCGGCTTTGCGGCTGAGTGGGAGCGTAGACTGGGGGCAGAGGATGAAGCGAAGGGGGACCAGTTTTAAAGAAGAGGGGACTAGAGAGCGCAACAGGAGAGAGGGGAGAAAAAGGATGGAAGGCTGACGAAATGGAGAGAGAAATCCGGAAAGAGGATTTAGATGGGGGGGGGCGGAGAGCAAGAGAGTGCGGGAAAGGGAGTGGTAATTGAGAAGAATGAAAGGCTAAGAGCTTTGAAGACTGTATTAGTTGTACTGTGTGAAAGGGCTATGGATCATTTAGTGACATCGATGTATTGGATTGGGGATAATGGGGATTTATGGTGGCACTTAAGGCCATACCGGCTGAATACCGTCCCAAATTGTCATAATGCAGGACGTGGGGCAGATGGTGAAGGGTACATGGGCGTGTGTCTGTATGGAGCAACGTAATGTAAAAGACGAGAAAGCAAGAGTCATTAGAGAAACAGACAGTGGTGGAAGAAGAACTCAGATCCTTAAATAGCTGCAACATTATGTCAAACTTGCTCTTTACAAGTCAAAGTGCTGCATTACAATTTGTACTGACGTAAAATTACAGAATCTTACATTTCAAAAAAGTAAAGTACTCATTTTGCACAATGGTTCCTCTGAGATTGCTTTACAATTATATATATTATATAGCACCTGCCTTTTGCAGCCATGAAGTAGTTTTGAGGTATAAAAATGATGTTTTGTCGTACCAAGAGTCCAGAACCCAAATATAATCAGTTTTTGTCAGTTGTGTTCAACACTAATTCTTATTACAGATGCATTAATACGTATGCAGAATTTCATGTTGTAGGTGGTCTAAGTGGAGAGAATTTTAACTTTAACGTTGGGAAGATAATAATACATCATATTTTATAGGCTGCACATATCTGTTGCATTTAAAATCTTAATCTGTAAAGTAACTAGTGACTCTAACTGTAAAATAAATGTAGTGAAGTAAAAAGTACAGTGTTAACATCTGAAATGCAGTGAAGTAAAAGTAGAAAGTAGTAGAAAATGGAAATACTATATCTCAAAATGAGTACAGTACTTAAGTAAATGTACTTAGTCACCTCCGCCACTGGGAATATATAGTCAAGATAGACATAGTAAGGCAGAAGCAAACTATGTTCCAGCAGGCATACGTTCAGCTGGTAATCCAGTAACAGGACTAATTAAATCTCTTTCCAAATTAGATGACCTCATACGAACGCTCAAATCAGAGCGCTTTCACTGGCCGTAATCCGATTTAAGCTTAAAAGTGATGACTGTTTTGATTATTTTAAAACCTGTCCCTTATCCAGGGAAGCAGGGCTTTTGCTGAGCATGCAGGGTGGTGTTAAGCCATGCGTTACTGTCTATTCACAGTTACACGTTTTCACACCTCGGAGATGCCAAGTAGAACCAGAGTCTTCCACTTTTGGCGACTGAGCAGCTTTACTGGAGTAGCTGGGGGTCAAGCGCCTTGTTCACTTGGCAAAGTTGTTGGATAATAAGGAGTTTTATTCACTCATTCACTTCCCAAAGTGGTCCAACTGGTCTTTTTTCTTTGTTATTTTTGATCCAGAATAGGGCAACAACTGATGATTACTTTCATTAATGATAAATCTTATTATTTTAAGGGTTTTGTCTATAAAATTTACAAAATATAGTAAAAAAGATTACTTTAAAACCCAAAGATATTCAAGACAAGCAGTAAAATGTCACATTTTTAAAGGTCTTCAGTTTGACTCTATCTGACAACAATACTATGAAACAGAGAAGAGCTGCAAAAACAAACCTTTGAGAAGCAGAACCCAGCTAATGATTTTTACTTGATAAATGTCTTGAAATGATAACTTGGTAAAATAAATTGTTGTGGATAAAATGGTGTGGACTTGTGGCAAGGACTTCAAAAGGTTTTACTGTAATAAATCTTTTAGTAGTATTTGCTACATTAGGATAATTTAAAAAATGATAATTTGGATGGATATTTTCACACGCAGATCAAAATGTTTCAAGAACTTCCTTGGCTCCGGTGACTGTTATGAAATTAAGTAGTCTAAACTGCTTTATCTTTTGTCATGTCTCACAAGATGCCACACAGTTGAATCTGCATTAAAAACACATGAAGCTATCTCCTTCCACTGGCAGATTCATTTCTTTGATTTTTAAAAACAACATTTTACAGCTCATTAGACTAAATGATTTTGGTTCCATCTACTAATCAATTAATTGACTCATTGTTTCAGCTCTAATCCAGAACCTATGGTCACAAGCACGCTTCTCCAGCCTTAAAGGCCCAAACATGCTGGACGCAGTAATTGCTGCATCCAGTTGTTTGATTCTCCTAATATGGTTATTTTATGGCGGATTGTACGCTTGAGGGTTGAAGCATCAACAGCACCAACACATCATCTGCATTGCATCACCACCTTGGGGGAAGTTAGTCTCAAGGATTTGCCAATAGCCCACCTTTTTATTCAAGAAATAGGAGTTTTAATAAAAAAAAAATGGGCATCCCATAAAAAGTTTAGCAGGTGCTGGAGTATAGTCGAGTTTAAATATTAAAGGAGAGTTCCGCACACACTTACACTACTTACAACATTGAATATTAATATTTATTTTTAATGATTTATCAGCCATTAAAAACATAGCTTTGATGATATGATATGTTTTTGTAATGATTTGGTATTTTAGTGAACTGTTGTAAACTTTTGAACTGTTTTTAATAGTAATGATTAATGTGATAAAGTAATGATATAAATAATTTGACACTATAAATTGACCATACATGATGACTTGAGGCCGTAGAGTGAAGCATTGTGTTTAGATGTGTTTTTTTTACCGGATGTAATCTCTTTAAAAGAGGCAAGCATATATCTATGCTTTTCTGCAAATATAGCTGGGTTTTGATTTATGCTGATGGACGCATGCTGTTTCCTTTATATATAAAGGAAACACATGTGAAACACTGTTAAATATGTATTTAACACTGAACAACCATCATTTTTCACACCTTTATTTTTACCTCTACACCATCAGCTTTTCTGTTGCATGACCTGTTCTACGGTCTACAGTATATGTAGACCCAGCTTGTTCACTAACGTGAGTGTACAACTTTCATACTTTGCACATAAATTAAACCCGCACTAACTGATTTTTTGGCCTCTTGAGAGCAGCGGAAACAAACTGCAACCAACATTGACATACTTTATAAAGTTGATATGTTGAACGTGGTGTGGAAGCAAACATTTGTTTATATCCATATCCAGCAGATACAGAGAGACATTATCATTCATTTTGGGTCATGTTTTGGGCCACCTGATGAATTTACATAACTTCAATTATCACTCTCTTAGTCTTCACTAAATCCTGAGGTAAATATCTGGCTCTTAAGCTGTGATGCCATAATGTTCACCAGCTAGTCGCTAACTGTGTCTGTCTGCCATTTGGTGTTGGACAGGTAGTGTACAGTGGGTTTATCAGAGCTGAAAACAGCTGCCTACTGCAATTAGAAATAATACTGTGAGAGTGATGAGACTTAAACAAACAGTAAGGTTGCGGGCCTGAAAATCAAACAATGAGCTGAAAGACATTGAAAAGCTGAGGGGAACTGTAGAGTTAGGTGATAATTTTCTGTTGCTTCATTCATGCAGTCCTGTAAGACATTGTTAATATAAAAAATATTATAGCCGCTTCAACTACAGTTAAAGGGTCAGTAAACCCAAATTAAATATTCTCACTTACATCTGCAGTAATGGTACCTAGCCATGCAGATAGTTTTCATTTTATTTGTCCAGGTTTTGAGATGTTTCAAATTGTTGCCTCTACTCCAATTCAATGGTGGTACGTATAATTTTGTTTTTGGTGCTCACAGCATTGAAAAATGACCTTTTAAAAATTCAACCATAACCTCTATTTTCACAACAACATCCTGAAAACTCTGGATAATCCACAAAACACACAGGGAACAGTTGTCATTAGAGCTACTTTCTAACAGAGAAATATTATATACAGTATATATAACAGGACCCTGTTTCTGGAGAGAGTTGTTACTGTTTAATTTTTTCAAATTCACTTCACGCTGTGTGCACCACAATCGAAATTTCATTCCACTCCACTGTATATGGGTGGAGACAGGAATATAAAAGATTAATATCTCAAAACCTGGACAAAAAAAGAACTGCATGGCTAAAATATGTATTTTTTTTTTTGTAATTTGGGTGAACTGACCCTTTAAACTGTAGAATCTGTTAGTTTGTATGTAATCCAGTGTAACACAACCTGTTACTGCTTTCCACTCTGATTTGCTTGTTGCTCCGCTTGCAGCAGCTGACATGCAAATCTACCCTGATTATCTAATAATGAACTGAGGAAATGTGAATTATGAGGAAATGTGCATCAACGCTGTCTTGGGAAAACGCTTAAACTGACTGCATCTTATTTTTTCCTTAATGAATGTGTTGAGTCAGTTCCATGACCCCTTGGGCCTGAAAAACGTATTAAAACTCAATTGTGTGATTTTGAAAATACTGTACACATGAGTCACTGAGTAAACAAACAGGATTTCTTCTTTCCCAGGTCTGGTTTTGGAGATCCATGGTCTTTAATAAAGGCTTTATACTGTCTGTATTTGTGTGTGCCGAGAGAGAGAGAGAGAGAGAGAGAGAGAGAGAGAGAGTGACGAAAAGACTCCTCTGAGTGGCGTAGGATTATTGAAATGCACCTGGAAAGTAAACTAATTTTCTCTGCGGGTCAGAGGACTGGTTATGGTAATAAAAAGAGAGATGTCATTAGATTCAGTGGTATTTGAAGAGTTCTCTGGAGGGGGATGGGGAGGAGAAGGAGGAGGAGGAGGAGGAGGAGGAGGAGGAGTGTAATATCTGTGTGTCTGAGAGAGAGAAAGAGTGAGACAGGGGAAAAGGTGTGTGCAAGTGTGTGTTTTCCAATCTGCTCCCCTGCCACTATCTCTGTCTCCTCTGTGTATATGTTATTCATGAGCTTGACCTACATCTGCCCATGCTTGTGTGTGCATGCGTGTGTGTCAGTCCACGCAGGAGAAAGTGATAAGGTTCCGGTCCACTTTCCAAGATTCACCAACCACTTTCACGGTCTGACCACCCAGTTTGATATTTTTTCTTACAATAGAGTGCGATCTCCAGATGACAGTCTCCACTGTGTTTATGCTTTCATACTTTGTCTTACTCTAGTGCCGCTGCTGCTCAGACCCACTCGCACCTGCCCAGTTCTTCTTCTTCCTCTTTTTATTCGGAACAGACTGATGTGGTTGTAAATGTAAAATAACGAAAAGAAAGGGAAACAGCTGCAAATGGAAAAGTGTCTAAATGAAAATCTGTGCATATTATAACTTAAAACTTAAACCATAAAAACAGACCTGTTTTATCACTCTAATAACAAAATATGGCTGCAACAGATTGCACTTAATATGCTGTAGATTCTCTATATTTGCCAAAAGAAAGCTCTGTTCTTGGGTATAGTTGCCTCTCCCTCCTCAGTGATGGATTACATCATGTGAAATGCAAGCGGTCTCCTAAGCAACAGCGAGCAAGTCCAAAGAAACTGGACTTTGCAACATCAGATCTTTAGCCTCTCTCGTCCCTTTGGTGTCCTTCAGCATGAGACATCAAAGACTGGTTAGTAAACATGAGCGTGCTGTGTGCCGTTTACTGATGTTACATTACAGGGGGTGTAGGTACTGAAGGGAACTGAAATTTTTACTTTCTATTCCTTTTTTTCTCATGTGGGCAGGATATAAGACTGACAGTTGTTGGCTGGAGTTATTTATACCTTATAAAGGTATAAATAACAAAGGCTAAGTGAGTAAATGTAAGTCAATTCGACCACAATCAAAGCTCTTTGGAAAAGGGAACAAATTTAGGGCTGTATGGTTGTTTTCAGCATTGATTCATTGGAAGATTAGCTTTTTGATTAATAGATTAATAGCTTTGTATATAAAATGTCAGAAAATAAAGGAAAATCATCTTTTTCCTGAGCCCAAGATGGTGTTTTCAAATTACTTCTTTCTTCTGACCAACTGTCCAAAACCCCCAAGATATTCAATGTACAGTGATATGAAATAGAAATTCAGTAAATCCTCACATTTGAGAAGCTGGAAGCAGCAAATGTTTGGCCGTTTAGGTTGATTAAGGACTTACTCAATTATAAAAATTGTTGATTAATTTTCTGTTGATCCACTAATTGTTTCAACGCTAAACACATTTTTTGGCAAACTGAGAGAAATGCACATCTCAGACCCATGTTACTGCTGCTACGCCTACTTACCTTGAGGACAAAGATAGAACTGCAGGTTTCATATGATGGAAAGTTTTAGGGTCATCCTAAAAACTGTGAGCACATTTTATTGGATAAAACATTTGTATATATCACCAAATGAGTCAGCAGAAAAATCCTTTTGGGGAGAGAAAAGGTGTGATATTGCTCTATAAATGTGGGGAAATACATTTTTAGACGTACAGTATATGTGGCATATAGTGATAGATAGCAGAACAAAACACCCAGGGGCACAAGGTAACTCACAGAAAAGGTATTTTTCATTTAATGGGAACAAATGGGGGTCATTGCAGTTCTGGACAGTTCTATAACTGTAACCGAAACCACCACATCCTAATTACAGTAAGAGAACCTTTCTCTGTGCCGTACTTCATGTGTGGTGTGTATATTTGTATCTGTGTTGTACTAGTGTTGTACTAGTCCCTGGTTAAGACGCAGACGCCTTCCTCCTGACTGTCCCCTGCCCTTCTCGTCCCTCTTCACCTCAGGACGTCCAGACGTGGTGGAGTCCGTTCCAGACGATCCCACATACAACGTGAGCAGCGAGCTCACGCTGGAGGTGAGCCGCAGTGATGACAATGCCCTCATCACCTGCGCCGTCGACCATCCCTCTCTCGCCCCGGGGGACAAGAGGAGCGAGCAGGCTCTGCGGGTGTTGTGTGAGTCAACTGGGAAATGGGGTGGAGTGGAAAGGAGAGCGGATACAGAAGATGCTATAGGAAAGTAGAGGGCAGACAGATGTGAGAGGGAAATGCAAAGTGAAACCTCAAACTGCTCTGTTTTTTTTATTTCTGCCTTGCTCCTCTCTTTTATTAGGCAGTATAGGCACATTTCCCCACTTTGCAGTTTGATCTCTGCTGCCATAATTTCACATTAGCTACCTGTAATAATGACCACACAGGAAGGTAACCTTCCTCTGCTGGTGCACTTGCCCAGAGTTGAGTCACTGTGGATAAGAAAAGCAGGTTATCATCTAAAATGAAACTAGAAATGGAGCGACGTCGGAGTCTGTGCCGGCGCTGCCACCCTGTGGGTGAGACAGTGGTACTGCATCGCTGAGGGAAAGTAATGTTGTTGTGTAAGGGGTTATGTCATTGTGGGAGGCAGAGAGATGGTGACGCCTACAGGATGCAGATGGGAGTAGATGGAGACTAGGATGAATGAGACTATCGGCGCTGTGTGCATGTCTGTACTGTTATGAGTTCTGTGTTATGTAACCATACTCTGTGTCTGTATGTGTGTGTGTATTTGTGTGTGTGTTTGTCTTCCACTTACAGATTCCCCTAATGTGCAGATCGTGCCTGAGAGCGATCTGCCTAGAGAGGGGGAGAAGTTTCATCTTCGGTGTTTGGGCAACGGCAACCCTGAGTAAGACACACGCACACACACACATCTCATTAACACCATGTCTGCCCGTATGCGTGTATACACACACACTTTCACTGATTTAAACACAATCTAGACACATACACACACGTTCACCTACCGACTTAATTTTCACCACATGTACAAAGACACAAATATGAATTAATTGACTTCAACACAACAGTACAAAAAATATAAAATACAACTTTAAGTAATGAAATAAAAAACACACAGAACTTTCAAACATTATATTTTATGCAATATAATTTTGTTAGCACATAAGTAAAATTCCAAAACAACATTGTCACATTCCAACATTCCCAGGCATTTTGCAACATAACCAAACTGTCTGTGCCGACAAGGAATGAATTAAGATCATTTGAGTTATGCTCACATTTTACAGTCTGTGAGCCTCGTAAGTTAGACATGTGGTACATTTTGTATGCCAGAGCCACTTCAGCACAAGAGTGATTCATGTGACATAGTATGATGACAGGCAGAACCTTGCAAATGTAATTCTCAAATGAGCTTTAGTAAAGGGTTTACTGTTTGTTTACTGCAGATGGACCAACAAATCCTCATAGCTTAAGTACAAGAAGTCTCTAAACGTGCCTTCTAAAACTACTCATATGACTCTGATAACTACCCAACTGCTTGCTTAAGGTTAGGGAAAGATAGTGGTCATGGTAAGAAGAAACCAACACTGACTGTTGACGGCGGGCCACTGTATTTAGTTGTCAAGGTCCGACACTTTTTGAGATGCTATAACATCACGCTATTTCCACCTTTGCTTGTTCGCAGGATCATAACAGGTCGCAGATCATTGAAAACATAAATATTTTTTATATTTGTTTTTGAACATATGACTGATGCTGCCATTTTTCTGGTGAGGACAGTTTCGGGTGGGCAGTTAATTCAGGATTTATGTACTTATAGTGCTCGTAGCCTTTTTATTATCTCTTCTCGGTCAGTACTAATGTAGTCTCTCACCTCCGTGACTTGAAGCAGGTGCGAGTTCTTAATATTATTCTTATGTCTAGTAAATCTGAATACATAACCCAATAGATTATCAATCATATCAGACCGATGCTTCCTTTAACATAGGAACTTAGCCTGTTTTTCTCTTACTAAAGCATTGTAACAAATGGAGTAACAAATTAATTTATAACCCTGGGTTATTTTTTAAAGGAGGTAGAGGAAAACAGTTGTATGACAAAAGAATAACACATTTAATTTGCAATATAAATAAATACAAGGGTCAACAGAAATGTGCGTCTTCAAACTGGAAGAGGCCGGTCCGCCAGTCACGGTATATAACAATAGGCTCACGCGAGTCACGACCCACAAACACACACCGCAAACGCTGCCATCAGGCCCACTGGCACCCATCATCAGTTCTCCCCAGGCTTTTAAGGTCCCACTCCTGATTAGAAGTGAGCACAGGTGTGATCGCCAGGTAATGAGGAAAGAGCGGAACCTGTAGAGAGGGGAGAGGAAGACACAGGACACACACAAACAAACAAACCCACAGCACTACGGCCGTAACAAGCATGTTCTGATGGAAGCCCTGACTCTAATAAACAGGGCAGGTTGGGTGCTGCTGTCCTTGCTCCGATCAAAGCTTTCACTCCAGTCATGTAGAGGGTCTCAACAGATTTTAGAGGCAGTATATAAAGAAGCAGACACACACATGTAAACACACCCACATTTTGTTATTGAAAAGGTGTCAAATTACACAGCAGGTACACACAAAAACGTATTAAAAATACACATGCACCTACAGGCTACATGTGCAACTAGCAGCACTGACAGTCTGCACACACAGAAACACACTTGTAAGTGATCACACTTTAACATGTTCAATTTCTGACACCTCCTTTTGTAAGTGGTCACTTGTTCAAACATGACACATACATAAACATACACATGGGCGCAGTTAGCGAAAACACCTGCTTGTTCACTGATACAGTGTGAACACAATGTTTCTGATACTCACAGACACACAAACAAACTGCAACCCGCGTCTTAAATCCTGCCCACACAAATACACTCTTTCCCCTGGCCTTTCTGCATTATAGATGAACCTCCAGCCAACCAGCCCTATCGATCCACTCTCCTCCCCTCCTCCTCCCCCTCTCCTCCCCTCCCTGCATCCCTCCATCCCTCCATCATCGGGTATCTCTCCGCTGCCGAGTCACTCAGGGCTCGTTCGCTCCTCTCCGTCTTGTCACGACGCCTCCTTGCCCTCCTCCTCTCCCCGTCCTTTCCTATAACTCTCCTCTATCTCTCCTCACACCTTTTCCCCCTAAACTCCCCATTCCTCCTCCTCCTCTTCCTCCCGCTCTGCTCTCCTGTCAACCCCCCCTTCTCCCCTCTCTCCTCCTGTCAGCTCATCACAGGAGTGGCTAGGAAGACTAGTCGTTTAGTTTGATTGGCAGGTGGAACAGATAGGGGGCGGGGAAGGAGGAGGTGACTGTCATCACATGTACGTGCTTTTACAGGCAGCAAGGGAGTCGATAAATTATAGACGGGAGAAAAGGATGGAAAAGGCGTGCCACGTGTGCCACGGTCAGAGGTTCAATTCCCACCAGGACCACCTATGCTAGAAATCTATTTATTTGTGATACAATGGGGATGAAAGCTTCCATTAAATGATGTATGTTCTATATAAGAAATAGTCTTGCTCTATGGTAATAAATGGTTCTATGTAGTTCAAAATGGCCCTGAGAGTGCAAGGGTTCAGGGTTCAGCTCCCACAGGGATCACCCATTCTAAAAAAACTCATATACACAGAGAGGCTTTAGATAAAAGCGTGTGATGAGTAGTAGAGGCTGTATGTAAAAAAAAAAAAAAAAGCGAGGCTATAGAAGAAGAGAAGAGAGAAACTGTGACATTGAGGCAAAAAATGACAAGGGAAGGAGAGGTAAAGAGGGAAGGAAAACAAATCGACAGGAGAGGGAGAGGTAGAGGGAAGCAGAGAAAAGCGTGGGCGGAGAGGAGACAGAAAGATTGGGTGACAAGCAGCGAATGACTAAGACAGAGAGAGGGAGACCAAACAAGAGAAAACGTGTGTGTGTGTGTGTGTGTGTGTGTGTGTGTGTGCGTGCGTGCATGCGTGTGCGAGAGAGGGCGAGAGAGGGGGGAGCATGCTCAGTTACGTGCACCGCTGCTTGTGGATGAGCTACTGTCCAATCAAATCAGATACAGGTTGCCCCCGCAGCTGTCAGTCAAAACCCAATCACTGCGACGACACCTTTCCTCCGACACACCCAGCCGCTCAGGTCCCTCTCCTCCTCTCGAGCTGCCCTCCCCAATCAAACTCAATGAACGTCACACTCTATTTCATAATACACACTTTTCTCTCTCCGTGGTCACATCCTGTCAGGTTCAAAAGAATAACTTACCGTATCAAATTCTATACTGTGTTTCCTTGACGCCCGGCGGCAAGAGCTTTCTAATAGTAGAGAAAGGAATTCGTGCTGTACATTCTATTATATTTCCCATCTATTCGATCAGCACGGCCTGGGAGTGCTTGCTTGAAGTCATTTAACCAGTGTTAAACTCCCTAAGACTGTTCACATAACACATTTACAGCTAAAAAGCCTTGCATAACCATGACCTGTTGCGTGCAAGCTCCCTTATGTGTGAAAGGTCATGGCCATGGTTAGAAAACAGCAGGTAACAGGATTACAGTAATCTGTAACCTGTAAAGGGATAAGGCTGGCCATATTCTACAGTATGTTTATCTTATTATTGACAAATCCAAAGCCTGATATAGTTTATTCTGCTCGAGTGTTGTCCAAGAACTACTAAAAACTCATCAACGAGCCACATCATTGCAGTTGGTGACCTGTTAATATTGGCTAAGATTGAGTCAAATCTACATATACGGTTCTGCTGCCATAAATACTCACTAGTGCACCAAATGTGTATTAATCCGCAGCTCAAAGTCCCCAACAAATGCACTATTTACTCTTGTTTGAGTTACCTTTGCTAGTTCCCAGTGGTTTTAGGAAATTGATTAGAATTTTTGTAAATTAAACAATATATTTGTGATCCATCTTTAAACCAATAATAATTTTTTTCTTTTTTTGGCCACTTAAGGAAAGCGCAATATGTTTTAAACAAAACATTTTATCACCTTATGAAGTTGTTATGGCGAACAAGTTAGCAAATGGTGGCTTATTTACACATCTAGCAGACATGGAGTAACATTAGCATTTATTTCGAGTCGTGCCTGTGTAAGACCAATATTCACTCTTCTTTTAGCTTCATTTTGGTCTTCCCTAACTCCAGAGGGAAATATGTGGCTCTTTAGCAGCTAAATGCTCCACGTTCTTCACTAGCTAGCAGCTGACTTTGTCTGTCTACTGTTTGGTGCTGGGCAGGGAGTGACAGTGGTTTGATTATAGCTTTTTTGCTGACAACAGCTGCCTGATGTGTCTTGAAAATATGCTAATGAGAGGTTACTGAATCAAAACAATTAAGCTGTGGGTTGTAAAACCAAAACAATGAGCTGAAAAATTCCATACAACTGAGGAGAACTGCAGAGTCTGGTGACTAGTCATTTGCTCCATTGTTTATATAAAAACAGTGATTAGAGCAGCTTTAAACATGTCCATCTTCTGTAGGAACCAGTGCCACAAACAGGATAGGAAGTCAGAAAGTAATGAGAGTTGGACTAATGCATTGTTGGTCTTCTCGGGGATTTGTTGAAAATTAGTACAATATGAAATAACCCCAGACTTATCCTTTAATAATCTCTAACTGTAAAAATACTGATCAGATGACAGATACATTTGGTAGAAATAAGTGTTGGATTACAGAGTTTTTAGACATTAACATAACTTAGCAAATCTTATATTAATAATTTAGCAAAAAGTCAGTAACTCATTCTTTATTGTGATAATGATTATAGATGCTAGAGGGAGGGAGGAATATGCATCACCAAAGTACCCATAATTGCAATAAAGAATGTCTTGAAGCGTATCATGACTTTTGTGCAGTGTTTACTAATGCATGCATGCTAATTGAAAAGTTTCCACCTAAGCAGAGCTCATAGCCAAGAATAAAACACAGAGTTTAGACATGCATGATGGGAATTATCAGCATGTTCTGACCAATCAGCTTTCTGCACTTAAACTACCTGCTGTTTAACAGAGATTGACTTTTGAGCATTATGTCTAATATTACTACACGAGTTACAGCTTGTAAATGTGAAGTTAATTGTTCAGTTAATTGCATATTATCTAGCATTTGGAGGGGGTGTAATACATCAGCTGATTACATTTTATTGCTGGTAACCAGATGATGTAGCCAAACATGGTCAGGACACACTTGTTTTAAATACTTTATGGTTGAATATTCACTTTTTATTTGCTTAAGGACAGCTGACTGAACACTAGAGCTCTTTTTTTTTTTTAGCATTGTAAGGATTTATATTCCTAAAATGACACATATTCAAAACTTTGAGCTTCCCAGTAAGTCCACAGTCTCCCAAGTGTTTGCTCAGCAGCAGGTGTCAAGGGAGCAGACGTTGTTTCTCACTGGTTTTTAGTCAGTTTTGCCCGGCAGCAACAACAGTTAGCGTTGTTGTAGGTTTTGCCTCTCGGAAACATCCAACTAGATTTTAAAATATTGGTCTGAAGGAGCTTGGTCTAAGAGATGTATTGTTCCTGCCTTTAACAGCTACTGTACAACCACAAATAGCCACCTGGCCTCCATCATGAATTTACGGATTGCACCTTTAGGTGTCGCTGAGGGTTTTTTCACATTTCAAAGAGCGATTAATCAGTCCAACCCATTCAGGTCTGTCCCCGATTCAGACTCCCCATCATTGTAATTACTGTACAGCGCTTAGGGATGCTCACATTTACATAATTGATTCTTTTATCAAGGCACGTCTCGCTATCTCTCTCATACACAATCTGTTATGCAGAATGGATTTTTTAACGCAGGCTGATTTGAAATGCTGATCTTTGTTCTGTTGTCTTCTTCTCCCTCCATCTCTTTTAATCTCTTTTCTTCTTCAAGCTGCAGCACTCTTCTTTCCATCATTTTCTTCATCATTCCATTTTTTCACTTTGACTGCCTGCTGCAACAACTCTCACCCCTCTCCCTCTTTCCGTCGTTCATTCTCTCCTTCTCCCTCAGTCCCTTCTCTATTTTCTTACTGTAACATCCATCTCTTTCTCTTATTTGTTTTCACTTGCTCTCCTTTCCTGGTTTTATCTTTTCTTTTTCCATCTTCATTCCTCCCAGCCTCACCTCTCCTTTCTCCTCTTTCCCTTTCCATCTCTACTTCTCACTTGATCATTTCATCTTTTTTCTTTCTCCTGCAGCACTTGTCACAGCTCCCTTCTCCTCTCATCACTTCGGCCCTCTTTGGATTTAACTTTTTTTTGCAAAATGTGCAGAGCATGTACAGTTCAACTCAGGACTCTCATTCTTTCTGTGTCTCTCTTTCTCCCACCTGTCTCAGGCCCGCCTCCTACATGTGGGAGAAGAAGGATGGAGAGCTCCCCCCACTGGCCAAAGTCGACGGTGCTTTCTTGCGCTTCGAGATGCTCAACAAATCAGATAATGGTGTCTACCTTTGCCACGCTGACAACGGCATTGGAAACAGCCAGGGGGAGTACACACTCCTGGTGCAAGGTAACAAGAAAAAGTGAAAAGAAGGAAGGGAAAACAGTCAGATAGAGATGTGTGGTGGGGAAGAGGGGAAAGAGTTGGGATGTCTTCTTCTTTTACGTTTCTTCATCACGTTTTATTTCTGTCGTTTGTTGTGGCTTTTGCTTGTACTTCCATCTTTTTCTCTTCTGATTTTCTTTCGTTTCTTTCCTCCTGTTTTTGTTTTTTTTTCTCATCCAACTGCGCCACCACCACCGCCTCCGCTTACCATCCAACCACTTTTGCTCGTTCTTGCGCTTCTTTCCCTTCGCTTTTATGCGTCCCTTTCGTTCGAGCCATGGCCATTTTTTGCACTTTGCTTGCTCATTCCCACTCCTCCTACGCCTCATCTTCCACCTCCTCCTCCCAAGATCCCATAGACCTAGACTCCCTGGACAACACCACCCCCTCCCTTGGCTCTGCAACCTATCCATCTTTCCCTCCCTCCTCCTCCTCCACCTCCTCCTCCTCCTCCTCCTCCTCCTCCTTCCTCCCATCCTCCTTTCCTCCTGACGTATTCTCTGGCTCTGGCTCTGATCCCACCTCCTCCTCCTCCTCCACCTCCTCTCTCCCTGAACTCGCCTCCTCTGATCCCACCTCCTCCTCTCCCCTGACCTCCCCTCCACCTCCTTCCCCTCCTCCTCCCCTTCTTCCACCCCCTCCACGGCTGACGTGTCGACATCCGAATTCTCCACCACCACCCTCTCCAACGTCCTCTTCCCCGACCTGCCATTCTCTCCCTCCCCCCCTCCCTCCTCCCCCTCCACCTCCCCAACTTCCCCTCCCTCCTCCACAAGCATCGCTCCTTCCACTGCCACTCCCTTCTACTCCTCTCCCGCCTCCTCCCTTACTCCCTCAGTTTCCGTCCGGCTGAATGGAGTTTACACTTTCACAGGTAAAACCATCTGAGTTACACACTTGCACACACACTTCCAAACAAAAGAGATGCGAGAAGCTTAGTAATGGAGTGGAAAAACAAACACCATTCAAGTTACTACTTTGCTGTTTTTTTCCTCACTACACAAACTGTGCTTGCATTGTGGAGCAAAGACACCAGGAGTTTGTTTTACATGCACGCACACACACATGCAAACACAAACACATACTCAAAGCTGACAGCAAGAGCAGATTTGAAGAAACACACAATGAAGGAAAAAATGGCATTCGTGTGGCCGTGTCACAGCTGTTTGATGTTTTTTTTTCTTGTTTCCCTCTTTCTTCCTGTTAATAATCCCTAACCCCCACACCCTCCAACACACACTCCTCCACTCATCTAACCAACCATCCATCCATCCATCCATTCATCCATCAATCTAAACATCCAACAATCCATCTACTCATCCACTTGAGAAGATGCTGGAGACAACAGTGCAGGTATAACTTTTCCACCAGTCACCTGTCGTTCTGACTTTCTGTCGTTCTATCTTTTTCGACCACCTGGCTGTCTGTCCATCTGTAGGTCTGACTGTCTGTAGCTCTGTCTGTTTTTGTCTGTCTGTCACTCTGGAAAAAACCTAGTCTGGGGGACACTTTGAACTTTGAAAGCGGAGGGATGAATATTTCATACTCCTGCCCACGTAATGCTTTGTTGTTGCCCATATGCACAGACAGACTCAAAACACAAGCTCACACTTACACACACACACAGTACCATTCACACCAGGCACTCACATCTGTCTCACAAAGACACACACACAAGCGTGACCTCTTAAGTGGTACAAGTCATTTACACAGTGTTCCACTTCCTCTGTGTGTGTTTCTATATATGTGTGTGTGTGTGTGTGTGAGTGCTGGGGGTGGGGGTTCAGGCTTCGAGGTGTTCTTGGGTCTTGTCTGCTTTCCTTTGATGCTGACAGCAGGATTTATGGGCTCATTCTCAGTCTCGCCTCGTCAGCATGCCCCTCTCACCTCCACGCCGGCCAGCCAGAGTGTGTGTTCGACTTTCTGTGTGTGTGTGTGTGTGTGTCATTCTGACTGGTGCTCAGAGCCTCCCCTCCCCACCACCCCTCTCCCCCTCTTCTCCCTGTTCTCTGTTCTCTCTACGACTGGCCTCTGGTTGGCTGTTGTCATGCCCCTTCACTTCTCTAACTGGCTGAAATGTGACTTTTTCTTCCAAATTTGTCAACCCATCATTTGATGTCCCAGTTGGTTGTAATGTGTCCCTTCCTTCCATCTTCAGTTTCAGTTTTGTCTACATTTCTGGTTATCAGTGGCTATTGCTGTGCCTCTGTCTCTCTTTCCTGTTCTCCGATTGGATGTATAAGCTAGCTGTTTCTTCCTCTGACTGGTTGAATCCTCCACATTGGTTTGACCCCTCAAACGTTTACCAAGTGCAAGCCAGTCTCTCCTTCCAACTCCCTTTTGTTTATATTCCTCCATTATCTGTTTTTTAGTCTTTTTTTTACGCTTTTCTGTATGAGAAGTGCTGCTTTCCAGTTGTGCCTATCTGAGTGACTTTCAAATTGACACCCAGCGTTTGATCTGGTCTGAAAAGTCAGGCGAAATAAATGATGTATCAAATTATTTCCATCTAGATTGCTTTCTTCTCTGAGGGGCAAGTAGCTAAAGTGGCTGAAGCAAGGCCGAACTGGGAGGAAAAAATATCAAATCTCTGCTGTTGGGTGAAAAACTTGCATCTCGAGAAAATTCTAGCTTTTCTGCAACAAGGAAAAGAGATCTTATTTTCATGAATTGTAAACTTTAACCACAAGCTTCCCCAAGTGATTTTTTTTTCATAATGAAAGCATACTTTTAGTATACAAACTATACAAAGTATACAAGTATTATTTTATCAGTATAAAAGTACAGTGAGAATACATTACTAGGTACTTCTTCAAAGTAAATGATTAGTAAATAATAAAAGGATAATCACAGTACATTTTTGCAAAGCATTTTTATAGACAGATAGATAGATAGATAGATAGATAGATAGATAGATAGATAGATAGATAGATAGATAGATAGATAGATAGATAGATAGATAGATAGATAGATAGATAGATAGATAGATAGATAGATAACATAACTTATTTTATTATTATTACATTTATTTTTCTGTACTTCTTTAAAATGTACTATATACTGATTATATGCATACATTTTTAAAAGTGTATTAATGTCTGTATTAGTTTAAAGTTAATCTAAAATATCATTTTTAAAAACAGATTTTTAATTTGCGTATTTCATGTGCTTTACAGTATATTTATATTATATTATTATTATATATTTATATATATCAACTTGCTCTTAATTTAAAATACACATGAGCATACTTATTAAAGGATTCTTTTTTTAGTTCGTCTTTGAATGTGCTAAATTCTATTTTCAAAAAGTGCTTTTAATACCTGTATTGCATTGAAAATTTAAATTTATACTAATACTTTATGAAGGTAATCCACTTATATGTTTGCATCAAGCTGACAAGCTAACCTTGAGTTCCCACCTGGTAATTGAGTATAGGGTTAGGGTTAGCCAAATTTGACATGCACAATTTAAATATTTTGAATATATCTTAAGTACTAAATACAACTTAAGTAGATTAAATGTTACACAAACTAAGTGTTCTTATCTTCAGTACAGAAAGTTATACCAAAGTATGATGAATTGCTCTCAGAGTATATTTTTTCCTCATTTTGAGCACAATTAAAATATATTTTGAATTCCTCAAAATTGCAAAAAATGCTCTGACAGTATATTCTTAGCAAAATAAGTAAGTACGTTTTTTGATTTTCTTTTGCACTAAAATAAAATTATTATTATACTTTTAGTACTGGTGCAAAAAGGTACGTAAATGTACTTTTAAAATAGTGTACTGTTTTGGTAGCCAAAAGTACCCAAAAATGTGGTATAAATACTGTATATTTGAAGTATATTTAAACATATTTTATGTGCAGTACAAAGTTCATTGGTTTCAATTAAGCACAACAAAAGTTTTTGTTGAAAAATGAAACGTATATTAAAGTATATGAAATATACTTTCAGAAAATGTACTTGAGTATACTTTCTTTATATCTGAGGATCCACCATGGTTGGATTAAACTAGTAGAACTACTAGAAGATAACTTTAAATTTGTGTTTAATCAAATTAGCACAAAAACTGAACCTGGGCCTTGGGGGTCTGGGGCCCTGGTGCAGTTGGCCACATTCTCCGGTTTGGAGTCTAGCCTTGGATTCTACAAGATTGAAAGTTTCTCAATCCATAGAAGAGCATAAAATCCTTCCGTTGTAGTGAAAAGATGGAAATTACCACAGCTGAAGGGCCAAGGATTTCACCTGACAGCAACAGTGTGTGCTCCCACAAGGTTCTTACAAGTGATTGGGACTTGGTCGGTAAACTGCACAATCCTGTTGCATGTTAGTCACGAACAATTTTTAATGGAGGGTGACTAGGTGGCCCCTTTTCTTTCGCCTGGCTTTCTTAATATCCTTGTCTTTGTCTTCTGAAGGTTTGCTGCTGTGCCTGGGTATTATATATTGACAAGTCTTCTCCGCTCCCCTGTTCTTTTCTTTTCTTTCTGCCTTCTCTCTGTCACTCTCCCCATTATTCTCTCTCTCTCTTTCTCTATTTCTGCTGCCTTTCATCATCCGTCTCCCGTTTCCACCAATATTCATCCGCCACCCCCTCCTCCCTCTCTGCTCTCAATCTCTGTCTCTCTTTCCCTCTCTCCCCTTATTTCTCACTGTCTCTACCTCATTTTCTGTCGCTCTTTGTCTCTTTCTTTCTCATCAATTCTCCCTCTCTCATTCTCTCTCATTATGAATCCCATATTCTTATCTTTACTCCATGACTTCCCTTTCTCCTTTCCCCCTCCTCTCCTCTCCTCTCCTCTCCTCTCCTCTCCTCTCCTCTCCCCATCCCACCACCCTCTTTATAAGACCCCACAGCCATGTCGACCTCTTCGGGGGTGGACCACGCCGTGATTGGAGGGGTGGTGGCTGTTATCGTCTTTATCCTGCTCTGCCTCCTCATCGTCCTCGGCAGATACCTCATCAGACACAAAGGTCAACTGCCCACACAGACACATGATCACACATGGACACACTCATGCATGCATGCATGAGTGTACACAGAGATACACTTGTATAAATATGGATATGTGCGTACCAGGATCTCACACGTACAAACATGCATATGCATACAAATGCAGGGACACACAGAAATGCAAATGCACTCATACCTAAATATGGATTCTAAGCATAAACTCACTTATTTTACTCTCAAAGCAGAATAAGAAAATTAATGAATGACAATAAGTGAATGTTTATTCATTGCTTTTTAATACATTTTTGGTTCACACAACTTCATGTGAGATTAGATTTCCTGACATCAGTGATGTTTCAGCAGCATATTTTCAATTAGATGGTCAAATATGCAATTTAAAGTGATGTGGTAGAAGCATAATTGCTTCCTGGCCATGATGATAGTTAGTTACTGTGTTGTTCATGTGCTCTGTGAGTGGGAGACAACAAAAAAGTGCTTTCTTTTCACTCTTATTCAGGTCTCAAAAACACATTCTTAGCAGATTAACAAACAAGGACTAAGCAAATATAAATGTTTCAGCTCCAGCAGGGCACAGGTGAAATTTAAAGGGTACTAAAGACTTGTTTCAGCACCCAGGTGGCACAGTTGATAAATACTTGCCCACCCCCACCACAGAGTGCCAGATTCAATTCCCGGCTCTGGTGCCTCCAGCTGGTCCAAAACATTGAACACAATCGCTTGGTGGCCAGTGTTCACAGATGCCAGGTCTGTGAGGGATCATGTCCGTTTCGCTGCATTAGCTACTCCCTCTGGTTGGTTAAGGCACTTGTGCAGAAAAGAGTGGGCTCTGCGGTGATAGTGTGAAGCTCCTCACCGACCGGTGACTGCATGTGTTCAGACAGCTGATGTTGTCTGTTTCTGGTGTTCATTCTGTCTCTTGTCCAGGATGCTTGCTGTTACACCAATGTAGTGCTGACCACCGTTGTAGCATGTTCCTATATTGTATACGACCACCTGTTATCACATGACCGAAGTTCCTTAGGTCACGTGATGACAACTGAGTCAACTCCATGACAACAAATTAAAGTCTATTGGGTGATAAAGACTGTGACATGTGGCTGAAAGCTGCAGACAAAACTTGTAAGTAGAGTTTGAGTTAAGATTATTTAGTTAAACTGCTATTTCCAAGCTCAAGAATGCACTTTTACGCTTAGATGTACAAATATGATCATTATGAGAAAAACAGTGAAAATAAAGTTGAGTTGTGAAGTTGCTCTTTGGATCTTAGCAAGAGAATCAACTGTAGAATAAAAGCCTATCGAAAAACGGGACTTGGTTTTACTTGGATGACAAAGGCTTGATGGAGCCCTGTAAGTATTGATTTGGTGATTTGGAGATCAAAAGACATCTAGACATCTTGGTTAAAACTGGGCTAAATTTGGTTGAAAAGAAAAAGCTTTTTAGACATCTATAACCTCTGTTTGAACAGTTTTTAAACTATAGTATGCTATATATTTCACTGGGAAGCAGTTTAAATGTTTTTTAAAACAGTGGTTATTTGTAACGTAAATGCCTAAAAAGTTTCACATTTCTACTAAATTCAGCCCAGTTTTTAATGTAAAAGTCTAACCGTCTTTGGACCTGCAGACCAAATGAATGCTCACCTGGAGATATTGGGTAACTCCTCACAACCAAAACATCTCGACATAAAACCTCTCCAAAGAAAAATCCTGTGTGGTACCCAGATAAACACCATTTTATCAGCTGTTTTCAGGACTTTGTCTCCTAGCGTGTCCACAACCTAAAAAAGACTTTACTACATAGTGATATAACCACATTAAAAGCAAAGAAAGCAGCAAGATTTACCAAAAGCACCTGAAGTGATCATTTAGACATCATTTTGGAACATCTTGCCACTCCACTGTTTATAACAGTCTCTGTCCTGCTGGCCTTTTGTCATTTTACAGTTCCAGTGTTTGACTTTTACTGCCTCTGCAATCTTATTTCTCCCCCTTTTCTCTCTCTCTCTCTCTCACTATCTGTGTCTCTTTTTCTCTCTCTCCTTCCACAGGAACATATCTGACCCACGAGGCCAAGGGCTCGGACGACGCCCCCGACGCCGACACGGCCATCATCAACGCAGAGGGAGGCCACTCCGGAGCAGAGGACAAGAAGGAGTACTTCATCTAGATACAGGACGGAGCGGTGGAGGAGAAGGAGGAAAAGATGGAGGATGTGGATTAGGGGAGAGGGGAGGAGTGAAGGGAAAAAAAACCCTCCATTTGTTTTCACAACGCTTCAGTTCTTCACTCGGTTGGAGGGATGAGGGGAGGGGAAGGGAGGGAAAGAACTGTGGGGAGGATAAAGCGATGAGTTGAGCTTCAACTGGTACTACCCTCTTTGAATTGATACAGGAAAGTGAGATTTTGCACTGACATGCGGATGAACTGAAGTTACACACTCCAACACACACACACAAACATACATACATGAGTCAGTTTTGGGGAAAACACTTCTCACACAGACTTGAATGCTCGTAGATGCTCAGATTAACAAACACGAGCCTCCTACTAACATGTCTGAATTATTTCTGAATGGCACATTAACACATTTTTACACTAGCACTGTCCTATTTCTAACTGTCAGCGCCTCGAAAAAGCAAAATTGTAACTCACATTCCTGGCATCCTGAGCTGATACTTCACTTCTTACACCACGGCAACCTGTCGCCTCAACATTTAAGCCAAACCAGCTCTGTCTTTTCACGTTTGTGTCCTCATTCTCTCCATCTAACAAGGCAGTATCCCTCTGTAAACATTCTGGTGGCAGAGAAATTCATCCAAAGCAAATTATGACTGACAAACATAATCTCCCTCTCTCACAGTTTAATCTTTTTATGCCATCAAACCTCTTCCTGCGTCCTCGCAAACCCTGGTAGGAGCCGTTGAATTTCACACAACGCAGCACCACACAACATGCAACACTCATGCAAAAATAGCATTCCCACCTTGCGCTACCAAGCCAAGGGGCTCCAGTATACATATATAAATATATATATATATAGAATTATATAGCATTCTTTTTACTTGACAGAAAATGTTTGGTGTGCTGTAAATACACTCTCTCTCTGTCCTCTCTCTACCTTCTCTCTCTCCTTCTTCTATCCCTCTTCTCTTTCTCTCTTTATCTCATACAGTCTGTTACTGCATTACAGTAACTTATATACTCTATTAAAAAAAAGCCTGCCTGTTTTTATTACATGCGTGGAAATGCAGAGTCGAAACTATCAATATCTGAGGAAAAAATATAAAAAATAACAACGATGACGTTGCGATTAAAACTAACATTAACTGCAAATATTTGTATGAGGAACGTTTCCCTTCTTTTTTTCCCTTTTTCTTTTATTCCTTTTGGTTTTTTGGGACTTATGAGAGATTTTCTCTCCTCGGTGTCTCAGTGTGTTACTGTCAGTGTTAACAGTTTACAGTGTCTGTCGGTTTGTCAGTCCAGGAGTCCATAAATCTAATTTCCGACTTGTGTTTTGATTTTGAGGTTCAAGGTTTTGATGCTGTCAATTTTTTTTAATGATTATTATTTTTGTGCGCCACATTCAGTGCCGCCATTTTCTGCTCCCAAACACTAAACTGTAGCAAAACCTCGGTCGAACACAGCTTCGAAAGGTGTCAAAGTGTTTGTTGGAGTTTTCCTGGAGCATCACTGCCCGGCACATATGGACTGCTGTGGTCCTCCTTCCACCATGCCCCGCTGAACGCCATTTTTCTCCTTACAGCAGACTGCTTGTCTTGGCGAGACCACCTGGCACTAAATTCAATGAGTAGTGATATCATGACTTCCTCTAAGAAGCTGGCACGGTCGCTGCTTCGGGGAGGTGAAAATGCTTGCTTGCTTTCCGCTACGGGGCCAGACAGGACTGCCTACATGCATTATGACAAACTTCCTGGCAAAAAAAACAAACAAAAAAAGCCCTTTCTGTTATTGTTTCTTTTTCTGTGTGTGTGTGTGTGTGTGTTATTGCGAGCAGGAATCATTCGCCAGCTTAGCAAAAGGTTCCCATAAATGAACGTTGTTTTATTAAGGTTGGGAGTTCGCCTTGGCACTGGCGAGCTCCACTTGGCCCGGTCGTGGAAATTGATTGCAATCTAACTAAGAGGCTCTGGGCTCCAGACTGTACGCATGCCAAGGTTTAGCTCGGTGGGCAGGGTGCCGAGCCGGAGTCTGGGCTGCACTAACACTGAAGAAAGTCATTTAGGAATGTCCTCGTCTCCTTTTTTCCCCCCTCCGCTCGTCCATTTCATTTCATTCTTTAATCAGTCATCCCGTCTGCGTCCTGATCCACCTTCACCCGGTCTCTCCTCATCACCCCCCTCCATCTCTGATCGATGGCCGATCCTCCTTGCTGATCTCTCTCTCATTCAGGCGTCCATGTAAACGCACAGTAGGAGTAGCGCCTCTGGGTTTGCTGGCGTGCGCTGATGGCTTTCTGCAGCACTTTCTGGGAGTGTTTTGGAGAGGAATCCATTTGCTGATGTCAGTCTACCTGTAGACAGTTATGTCTGTTATAGTTTTTGTACACCCTTTTTTGGGAACGTTCAGGGATTGTGCTTTTCGTACCTTTCCCCCGCATTGTCGTTAACTGCTATCTAGCCAGCTGCTTTGAAAGCAAGTGGCCCAGCTAGTGTCTGTGAGCTAGCTATGCTACCTGAAGCAGGGCAGCTGTTTTGGGGGGGGGGGTTTCTCGGGTGGCTAAGTTGACGCTGTAGTAAACTTGGCTTAAACAGCGTTTGAACTCTGTTGGGAGACTGTGAACAAACCGAGATACTGTTTATCTCGTGTTTGCTCTGCAACACTCTGCGGCTTTTCCCGGTATTTATGTCTGCAGACCAGAGGATGAGCTTCGTCTCACAGAGTTTACTGTCAACTTCAAAGACTAACCTTTGATTTGTATTTAACCCCAGTTTAATTCTGCTCTGTGAATGGAGAAAGGAATACCTGCCTCGTACTCGACAAAGTGTAGTGTCTTACAACTAATGGACCTGTATTTGCCTGTAATCTGTCGTCCTGTCCTTCGTCTTGGTTAATGTGCTAGCATGTAGCTTGCATGAGAAACGGTTGGAAATGTAGATAGTGTTGGAGGTGAGAAGTGCCGACAAGTTTCTCCCCTGAGACAAGAGCGGCGGCCTGGCCTCCTGGCCTCGCTGCTGCCCTCTGATCTGCAAACATAAGCCCAGTTAAACACAGCAGTCCTCGGAATAACACTGAGAAAACTGATGAAGTAGGACCCATTCTGCCCCCCCACCACCACTGCTACATTAAAACCACGTAGGAGTACAATGGCGCTGAATTGGAACATGCAGTCAGTCTTAATTCATATTTCACTGCATCAGTGCAGTGATGACTAGCTGTCACCAGATGCCAGCAAACAGCAGCTTTTCCTTCCCCTCTCCAGTCAGACCGAGCTGTCCTGCCCGACCACTTGACTCTCACCAACTCCTCTTCAGGCAGTCGCACACTAGCTGCCAGTCATCTCTTTCCATTTTGTAGTATAAACAAATTGATTTTTTTTTTAATTATGTTTTGTAAAAGGTGTGCATAATCTTAAATGTATTACTTTCAGTTCAATTGATAATCATTTTCTTTTTTCTTTTTATTTTTAAATTAGATTTTCCAAAACTTGAAGGTTAGAAATTTTGTTCTTGCGTATTTTATTGTTTCAACAACCATTTTTATATAATTTCATGTATATAGTGATGCCTTTACTGGATACTCTTACAAGAGCACCCATACACACTTTGCACACACACTTTGGGTACATACACACACATATCTGGATATGCACGGCAGGCATGATGTCTGTGACTATGGTGTATTTGTACATATGTGTGTGTGTATGTGTGTTTGTGTATGAGCGTGAGGTGTGTATTATTTGACCCAAACAGACTCTGGAGACACTCTTACATGTGTTGCATTCACAAAAATGTTATTATTTTGATGACTAAAACAAAGTCTTTGTTTTTAGAGATATAATTTTGGATGACAAGTCTTCCTTTTGAATAAATATCCATATCACATGAGAATAGTGCTGTCATGTATGTTAATTTGTACAATGGCTGATGATGTCATCAAGGCGAGACCCAACCGCATGCTGTGGTGGGTTTGCGTCTGTTGGCTGTTATGTTCATACAGTATTTGTTTAATTTGGGGTTGTTGTTTTTTTTTTTGTTGGTTAAAATACCAGTTCAGTTGTTGACTTCAATAAACATGCATTTGGGTTTATTTCACCTGTCTTGTCGTTGGTTTTTCCTGTTCAGAAACTTTCAAAATCAGATCTGATCCACAATACTAAAATGTTCATCCAGACAGTAATCTGTTTTCTGCCTGCGTTGGTCATTTTTTGGTTGCAGTACCTCACAGTTTACTACACCGCTTCAGGAAAATGTGACATTTTCTCAAACAACTGAAAAGTTCTGTTCCAAAATCAAAGAAAAGCTCACATGAATTATGCACATCAATATATCCCAAATCTTAGTATTTAGAAATCTAATATTGTATTAATAATTTAGTATTATATAAACAAGGAATAGGGTGGGTTACTTGATATGGACTTTTTAAATGGATTTTGGACTTATGGAATTTCTTTTATGATGTACATTTTGTAACAAATCCTGATTTTTCAAAGGGTAAAGATCTTAATTTCATCAAGCATTGTTTCCTTAGTGAACAAAAACGTTTTGAACATTATAGTTTCAGTAAATAACAGATATGATAAAACAGCTCACAATTCCAATGATCACTGAATGTGAGACTATACATTATCAACAGGTTCTAAAAAGCCAAACGCCATCATTTTTTGTACTATGCAGTTAAAGAAAATGCCCAACAGAGGGCAGTACAATACAATAATTCAAAGTCCTTTGTTAAAAACAAAAAAGGTCGGCTGGTTATAAAATTAGGATAACCACTGAATGACTTTCTCTCTGAATTCAATTTAATATTGGCAGTTGTCTTAATTTCATTATTTCTAAAATATATGATTAAATAATGCTTTCTTTCTCTCACAGTCAAAAATATACATCTGCTTTAGATTCTGGATCTTTTTTCTCTTTCTGTCTTTCTGTCTGTCTTTCTCTCTCTCTCTCTCTGGTTTCCTTGTATTCCTCTTATCTTTTCTCTGCCTCCACGCCTTTAGTATGCACTGTGGTTTGGGGAATATTGTTACCACATGTTGATACTGGTATGGCGGTTAACAATCAGCCTTACATTGTGCACATGCTACTAGTTAATTACGCAGCAAGTAGTCACAATCCTCACACATATTCATAACTCTGTCCAGCTGTTTGAGGATAAAGGACTTGTTTTTGCTGAACTTTAATACACTCTTAATTACCGACTTATTCCATGTGCAGAAAAGTATGCTGTTAATCAGTTTTCCCCAAACCAGTGTGATTTAGTTAAAACTGAACAAAATACATTAACGTAGGTGCCAACAAAAGTGTGCATTGCCAAAGCTAACCTCTTTGAGTGAATAGCACAATTTTGATTAAAGTACTGATTTCACCAAATGTATATTGTGCAACATATTGCTATATTTGAAGTCATGTTCTGTAGCTGTAAGGATATAAGCGCTCGTATAGCTTTTTCTTCTTTTTGGAAATTTTTGGAAAAAGGTGTATCTGACCACAAGCTTCCCTAAAAAAAGGCCCTTTAAACACACTGTTGGATGCCGGAGACACCTACTACTGTAAGTTCCTGCTGAAAAATGATGGGAATAACAGCGTTATAGCAATGTGTAATTAGAAATCATATACTATGATGAAGTCACTATAGTTGTTAATGTAATTCATACACTATGACACACATCCTATACTACAGGAGTAGACTGTAATGGAAATACAGTGATGCCATAAGGACACTGCAGATACTCTAGAAGTCCCTACAGCCATACTGTGAACTGAACAGGACTATAACAGAACAGTGGTAACATATAGCAGTGGCACAATGAATTTTACTGTGGTTAATCAGAGGCAGACATTTAAAAAAAAGTTTTATAATGAGTGTAAAGATACACTTTGTGATACAAATGTATACAAAACAGTAGCTATAAATATTCAAAACAAAGGATTTGGGCCTGATGTCACTTTCATATTGACTGACGGGTCTTTTCATACAGGGAGTAACTTAAAGGCCCAGAAAACTTGATTTCAAATCTTAAGCATTTATCTATAACATTGAATATTCATAACTTTGGCGATCACTTTGAACCAAGGTGAGAGATGTTTAAACACACTCAGCCTGAACTGGCTAAGGCATGGGCAACAGCGGAAGGTTTCTCCTTTTACCCTTCCTCTTTACCCTGTTGTGTGCGGGCGTCTGTGCGCTCTGTGTTGTCTTTGCTGGCAGTGCATGTGTTTGTGCATCTATATGTCTGGCAGTGTCTGTGTATGAGCGCGCATGGATATGTGTTATGTTGTTACAGATTTGTGCTGCCCTGGACATCATCACTACAGCCCACAGGTGCCGAAGGGAAACGAGCCTTGGGGTGTTCAGGGTCTTTGCTCTGCTTGGAAAAAATGAGATTTAGAGTGCAGACACAAGCGGTCCAGACGCATTGCGTAAATTTTTCTTCAACTACAGTTTATGAGAGAGATGTGGAGCATCTGCACATGACATTGCTTTGACTTGACCTTTAAAACGCATGAATAGATAGATTTGGTTGAAGAACGATTGAGGATGAAGAACGATAAGACTATATGATGCTGTATGTGGCTTCGGTCGATTACTGCTGTGAAAATGTAAATACTGTATTGTGCGATCAATTCTTACTGTAGCCTACTGTTAATGTTTGTTCTTGTTTTGGGCTCCAAAAAGCATAAAAAATACAGTATTTCCCCCTATTTAGGAAGAGGGTTACTTTACTGTTAGGATTTGACTGTATTTCTACAGCAATTTGTTAAAGTGTATGATTCAAAACAAAAGCTTTGGGCCTGATATTACTTTCATATTGACTGACAGGTCTTTTCATATATGGAGTAACTTAAAGGCCCTGAAAACTTGGTTTGAAATCTTAAGTATTTATCTATCACATTGAATATTCATGACTTAAACAACAGTGACAAACTAGAGACCATCTGGGGGGCCCACTTCCGGTGCCCTTGCTTGGACCACACCCATCCTCGAAGTCTGCATTCATTTTGATCTCAACTACACACCTGTAAAGTTTCGTGACTGCATCTTGCACGGTTGTGACGCTATTGCATTGATTAAATCTGTCCACATTCAAACAGACAGACATAAACACCTGGCAAAGTACTCAAACCCGATTCTGTGGTAGTTCCTGCTACAGTAGGTGTCTCCAGGACCACATTTTGCCATGATGACACACACACACACACACACACACAGACTCACAAGGTGAAAACAATACCAGCCACGCTGTTGCAGCTGGTAATTTTAGTCTGGTCTTGATTTAACACTCAAAAACTCAGCTAGTCTGCTTTATGAGACTGTGTAGGTGGGGCTTATTAGATTGATTGACAGTGTCCTTGCAAAGCAAACATTCCCACACACTGTTGTCACATTTTGATTGAAATGTTTCAAAACTGCGATGAGGCATGGAAATACATGACATCACCTTTCTCCAGCTTTGCCCCGCCCACTTAAAACCAGCGAGAAAGGCAAGGACAAAGACAGAAATCTGTCAAATAACCAAAACGGTTCTAACTTTGGCAGAAAATGTTGTGTTCATGTTGGACCCCATTACTCATAGCAACAAGGTGATTGAGAAAATAGGTTTTCAGGTCCTTTAAAATATGTGTTTGCATCATTATTGTTTGTAAACGCGGAGTGCTTAAAACTGGTTTATATATAGGCCTACAGTTATTTTTTAAATGATAAACACCAAACTGCTGAAGCTTCTAGATCCCTTCTATGATATATGAGAGTATTGCTGTATTTCCGTCAAAACATCTGATTGATCCTTTAAATAATATCATAACCACACATCTACACTACCATGCCATTTTGTAGGACTTTTATTCAGTATTTTAAAAGATTTACAACCATAACCTGCTACAGAATGTTCTGCGTTTAAGATGAACTCAGTTGTGAGATTAAAGGAGTTGATGGTTTAAATTTTCATGTTTAAAGCGCAGTTCTCGTTGCGGCCGCTGGAGCGCCCTCCTCTTCCTCCCTGTGGAATCCAAAAGGAGATTTGGAGCGTGGAGGAGGTTGAGGAGGAGGGAGGGGGTGTGGGTTACTGATTGTATGAGGGGAGGGGGGCAGAGAGGAAAAGAGAGCGAGAGAAAAGAGGGAGAGAGGAATTCAGTCCTGTTTAAATGGAAATCTAGAGTGCAGAGAGGAAAAGAGACGCAGACTGAGAAACCAAGAGAGCAGGCAAAAAAAAGTGGAGACTTTTGTTTTACGCACAGGAAAAACAGGGAAACGAGTAGAAGAAAGGAAAAGAGGAGAGAGGAAAGGAGGCATAGGATTTTTTCCTCTAAATTTGGCTTCTTTCACTCTCATGACTCAAAGAGGATTCCAGTTAAATTCACCTGGTCGGGAGGAATTGATGGTGTCTTTTCGGGGAAGCAGAGCCGAGGGGAGGAATCTGAATGCGCTCGGCTGAACCATGCCAGCCCTGTGGATCATAACTTTGGCGATCACTTTGAACCAAGGTGAGAGATGTTTAAACACACTCAGCCTGAACTGGCTAAGGCACGAGCAACAACGGAAAGTTTCTTCTTAATGCACGATTTTTTTCTCCTTTTACCCTTCCTCTTTACCCTGTTGTGTGCGGGCGTCTGTGCGCTCTGTGTTGTCTTTGCTGGCAGTGCATGTGTTTGTGCATCTATATGTCTGGCAGTGTCTGTGTATGAGCGCGCATGGATATGTGTTATGTTGTTACAGATTTGTGCTGCCCTGGACATCATCATTTCAGCCCACAGGCGCCGAAGGGAAACGAGCCTTGGGGTGTTCAGGGTCTTTGCTCTGCTTGGAAAAAATGAGATTTAGAGTGCAGACACAAGCGGTCCAGACGCGTTGCGTAAATTTTTCTTCAACTACAGTTTATGCGAGAGATGTGGAGCATCTGCACACGACATTGCTTTGACGTGACCTTTAAAACGCATGAATAGATAGATTTGGTTGAAAAAAACAAACGCAGTGTGGGGTCAACAGAAGATATGTTACAAGCACGCTCACATGCACACATGTGCGCGCACACAAACACACTCTGCGCATAGCCTGCCAGCCAGGGGATGATTGATGAGTCGAGGATCCAATGCACAGTCTGGTCACCGGGCTTTAACGTGAGTCACACTGGATCAATTTCCAACTCACGCGCGCGCGCACATACGGCACGCACGCGCCAGACACGTGCATTCCTTAGTGTGTTTGTGTGTGTGTGCGTAAGAGACAGAGTGGAGGGTAAAGACCAGCGCAAGTGTCCCTCGAGACACAAAGTCAATGTGTGTGTGTGTGTGTGAGAGAGAGAGAGAGAGAGAGCAGTGCATCCTCCTCTTAGCATGCAGGTAGAGTCTCGCGTGCTCGTGCCAGTGCGCGTGGCACCGCTGCAAACGTGCAGGTGCCAAGAAAAATTAATATTTTACCTTAAAGACGGAGACATATTCACTGGACTGGAGGAGAGCCCCACTACTAATATTAATGTCCCTCTTTATCGATCACCTTGACAGATTGCCCTCTCTCTCTCTCTCTCTCTACACACACACACACACACACACACACACACACACACACACACTCAGTGAGAGAGAGGACGAGTGTGCATTTGTGTTTGAGGGCAGTCAGGGCTCCAAAGACAGAGGTGATTAATTGAGGTGGCCTGATGTGAACAGTTCAAGTGTGTGTGTGTGTGTGTGTGTGTATGTGTGTGTGTGTACCTGCTTTAGCACCTGGGTCCCCGGTGCCGCAGGTCGCCGGTGTGATGAACCACAGACGGTGATCTGCTGAGACAGACAGTCAGAGGAGCTCCCAGGCTGGAGCAGAGCTGCCCACCTGAGTAGAATAGAATAGAATATTATTATTGATTCATACAACAAAGTAGAATAGAGCAATACCCACAGTGAACAACAATCAGCAAACAGTCTGAGCATCTTGGATTGAAGGATGGATACATTTTTCTTTTGATGAGAATAGAATGTGTCAGATTAGATCAGTTGACATTATGATAAATGCCAATCAATCAATATTCTAAGGAGCTCAGATTAATTAAGGCTAAATATACTGAGTGTATTGGTTGTAGCCAGATGAAAGAGTAAAGTTTGATTTTTATAGCTATAGAGAATCAAACAGAACAAAACAAAGCAGAGCAGAGTAGAAAGAGGAAAGAACAAGACAGAAAAGAGCAGGACAGAACGGAACAAAAGAGGAGAGAGCAGAACAGAGCAAGGCAAAACAGAACGGGCCAGAACGGAACAGAACAGAAGAGAACGGAACAGGGATGGAAGCAGAAACAGAGCAGAACAGAACAGAATAGAACATAAGAGAACAGAGAAGAAAAGAACCGAACAAAACGCAACAGAAAAAGAACAGAAACCTGAACAGATCAAAACAAAAGAGAACAGGGCAGAACAGGGCAGAACAGAACAGAACGAGAACAGAACAGAAAACCAGAGAAACAGAACAGAAAAATACAAATAACAGAACCAACAGAAAAGATCAGAAACAGCAGAGAAGCCGAACACAGTAGAGAACAGAAACAGAACAGCAGAGAACAGAGCAGAGCAGCAGATCAGTGTCTCCAGCTGAGCCGGTGTAAGCCTGTAAATGTGATCAGAGTGAATCCGTCCCCTACATGCAGCAGCTGCAGCCTAATGTGTGTTTAGCCTGTTTGGAGTCTTCCAGGTGTCTGCTGCCTGCTTTCCTCTGCTGACAGCTCTGACGGCCTCTCTCTGAGCAGCCTGATTTACTGTTCAGTCCGGTGGTGTGCCTGGCTTCCTAACACAGGCCAACTACATCACTGTGTGGTTGACCGCGCGTCTGTGGGCCTCTGTAATTACCGTTCGACCCTGTACATTTATATGTGTGTGTGGGTCCGATGTAGCGTGTTGATGCTGTGATCCGACACTGTGCTGCCAGCGCCGCTCTGGCCACAGGCGAGGAAGCCTGTTTCTCGGAGTCGATTCTTGAACAGCACTTTTGCTTGAGCTGAACATTTTTGCAGCCTGATCATGCAAGCAAAGCAAGCAAAGCAATTCTTGCACTGCAAGCACCTGTCTCATCTCCCTCCTCTCTCTCTTTCACACACACACACAGACTTTCTTTTTCTCTGTTTTCTCCCCCCTCCTCCTCCCACTCTTTTCTCCCGTCACAAGAATAGAGCAAAGGCGCAGATGTAAAGAGACAGGCCAAAAGACAGAGAGATGGAGGCAGAGAGAGACGAAGAAAGAAAGAGACAGCGGGGTTCAGTCCTAATCTGTTGACAAGAGGGGATGTTTGAGGATAAACAGAGGCAGAGCAGGAGCGCTCAGGAAGCAGAGAGAGAGAGAAAGAGAGAGAGAGAGAAGGCCCTATTGGCTTGAGTCTCTTCTTCAACAGCAACCCAGCCGGACCATCAATGTTTGATGGTTTGCATCAGCACAGGTTTAGACCAAAGTGGGCTCAAGGGGCACAGAGGGATCCTCAGAAAGGTCGCTAGAAATACTATGTCAAAGCCAACTGGACTTGCTTTAGATTGTTGAAAATGGCTCTCATCCAAAACATCTTCAAGAATCTAAGACAAGTCCAGTTGGCTTTGACTTTGCACTTTTAGATATACTATGACCTGGATGACAGAGAGTCTTCAAAGTCCCTAAAATTGTTTATTCCACTTTCTGTAACTTAGTACAGTGACTTTGATCATTAGTTTTAAGCTGTCCACTGTTACGCCCTCAAACAGTTGTGTAATTCCTTTCTGAATCATCTAACAACAAAAATAGTCTCAGATGAGGGTTTGTGGGTTAAGTCAGAACTCTTTTTGGCATTTACAGCATGTAAAGATTTGGAAAAATGCACTACAACATTAGAACATTACAACACTACAACACAGGAGCGCATTGTTTTTACACTAGTGCTTCTTTAAGGTCATGTTCAGACGGTCTGAGGACCGAGGAAGAAAAATATTAATCAAGGCCCCAAAGTATGGTTTTGTCACTGTTGTTCAATATACAAAGCAACTAAACATGTTCTTCTTCTTGGTGGATTTTATCATCTGAAGCACCACTGATGTGCATTGCTTGCATGAGCGGCCGCAGGATGAATCAAACCCCCAACCTTGGCCATTAGGGCCATACTGTACCGATCGTGCCATAAAAGCGAATATAGAAGGTTGACTAACTCTGTTGCTCTAATTGGGTGGTAAAAAAAATCCACTTCAATAAAAAACGCTGTACTCTCAAATGAAGATAATTAAAAATGGCATGACAAGCCTTGTTTAAGAGCAGAGCGGAGGTTCAAACAGCACGGCGGTGGCGGCGGCGGACTTAAGTGTGTGTGTGTGGGCCTCATCCCAAAGCCCTCCAGTACCTGACAGATCTGATATCCTTATGGCGCGGGAAGTGTAATCTGAGGTGACAAGGAACAGCAATTAAAATAAATAAATAAAATAACCGCCACAATTAGCCGACGCTTAATTCACCGCAATGTCCTGATAATCTAGTAATCTGCTAAAACGACATCGGCAAATTCCCCCTTCTCTCCTCTGCACAGGCTGACTGTGTGTGTGTGTGTGTGTAGGAGTGAAAGACTGAAGAGTACACAGATCCTAACAGAGAGCGTCGACTGGTATTAGGACTGACACCCGTCACTCTGGCTGATATGTCAGCCTGAATGAGGGAGGAGTAGTGGACTGGGGGGTGGGGTATGCAGTCTAGATGAGGGGAGAGAAGAAGAAGAAGGGAGGATGAGGGCAAGAGAGAAATTCAGTTTGCAGGATGAAAAGTGAGAGGAGTGAAGAAGGGCCAGGATAGGAATTCTGGTGAGAGGAGGAGAGCAGAGGAAAGGGGGCAGTCAGAGGAGAAGTGAAGAGAGAGGAAGGAAACATCAATGGAAAGAGGGCCGAAGAAGAAAGAAGGGAGATGCAGAAGTATAGATGAGGCCAGAGGAGTGCAAGAGAGAGAAATGAAGAGGAGGAGAAGAAGGTAAAAGAGGAGAAAAAGAGGAGAGAAATTCAGGTGGGAGGAGGAGGGCAGAGGGGTGAAGGAGGCAGTGAAAAAGTGGTCAGGAGAGGAGTGGAGATGGAGGCAGAGGGAGGATGAAGGCAGGAGGGAAATTAAGAGGAGGAGTGCAGAGGAGTGGGAGCTAACAGGAGTCAAGGAGAAGGCTGCAAGCAGGGCTGAGGAGTAGAAAAATAGGGGAGCAGATGAGGAGAGAGGAGGAAAGGTTGAAGGTAGGAGAGGAATTTGATAAGGAAAAGGGTAGAAGAGTGAAGGGGAGAGAAGGAAAGAGGATGGGAAGTCATGGGTGAAATTTGGGTAGGAGGAAGAGAACAGAGGAGTGAAGGAAGGCAGCAGATTTCTGTGGGCGCTCAAAGGAGGAGCAGAGACGGAGGGAGGAAACATTAATAGAAGGAGAGCAGAAGAAAAAGGAAAGGGGGATACAGAAGCGTAGTTGAGACCAGAGGAATGCAGGAGGGGGGTGAAGAGGAGCCAATAGGAGTTAAAGAGGAGTAGAGAAAGGTTGGAGTAAGGGAGCAGGAGTAGATGAGGAGCGAGAAGAAGAATAGATGATAGGGACAAGAGAGAAATTTGGGTAGGAAGAGGGCAGAGGAGTGAAGGAGAATTGAGGAGATGAATGGTCAGAGGACATGTGGAGACAGGATGGAGAAAACAGACACTGGAGATAAGAAGACAACAGGATGAGGGGAGAGAAATTTGGGTAGGAAGACATCAGAGGACCAGTTGAAATTGAGGAAGGAACACTAATGAAAGGAGTGCTGAAAAAGAAAAAATAAAGGAGATGCAGGAGTGTGGATGAGGGCAGGAGGGAAATGCAGAAGAGGAGTGGGAGCTAACTGGAGTGAAGGAGGAGGAGAGCAGGGTTGGGGAGCAGAGATTTATGTGTGGAGAGGGTTGCAGCGAGGGAGCAGAGGGAAACAGCCAGGCCTATTATAGATGGGGCTCTCCTGGGAGAGCAGGGCCTGGAGTTTTCCAGGCATTTTCAGCATATTTCACCGCTGTTCCAAGCAACACGCTGCAATGCATAAAGCTCCGCCCTTGACGGAGTCCTCAGCCCTCCAAGGATAAATAAAGTGGGTCTCCTTCTCTGCATGAGTATTCAATAAAAGTGATAAAAGGCTGGAAGTAACCCTTCTTAGCTTTTTTGGAAGGGAAAGTGAGAAACCAAACTGGCCACCCTCTCTAAGGAGAAGCTTTCATAGAAATGCAGACATCAAGCATAAAAGCATCAAAAGCATAGAAGTGCTTGCTTTTATATGAGGAAAAATGTCAACAAAAAGGGCTGTGAGATCAAATAAGCTGAATGTGGAGGTAGTTTATGTTTCTATGTCTCTCTTTCTCTGTTTCTTTGTCTGCTTGTGTTTTCTCTTGCTCGCTCACTGTCTGAGAGTTTCATGTGTGGAGGTGAGAGAGAACAATTGAATGGGCCTCCCACATAAAATCCATTCAGAGACATCTTGAGGATTAAGAATGAGAAATTGTCCGGCGCAGTGAATTAAATCAATCTGATCCATTACAAGATCGCTATCACAAGGTTTTTCCTTTTGTCTTTGCCCTGGATTATGCATGCTGCTGGATAACTGTGTGTTTGTGTGTCTGTGTGTGTGTATTTGCACTTATTCTATACATTATGTAACACTATACTGCACCGTCCCATGCCGTCAATGAAACAATTAAAGGTCCAGTGTGTAACATTTAGGAGGAGCTATTGGCAGAAATGGAATATAATATTTCTAAGTATGTTTTGATTAGTGTATAATTGTGTTATGTTGTGTTTTCATTACCTTAGAATGAGCCGTTTTTATCTATGTAGGGAGCGGGTCCCCTTCCACAGAGGTCACCATGTTGCAGCGCCATGTTTCTACAGTAGCCCAGAATGGAAAAACCAAACACTGGCTACAGATAGGGCTGTTTGCATTTTTCATGGCCACCATAGTTTCTTCTACACACTTGTAAGGGGAGGGTGAGGCGAGCGGTATTCAAATAGTTGCAAACTACAATTTCACTGCTAGATGCCACTAAATCCTATACACTGGACCTTAAAGTGATTATGTGACTGACAGATTATTCAATTATTATTTGACAATTGATTATTAGGGCTGGGTACTGGACTGCTTTTACTAAAATGTATAATCGAAGGCATCATGTTGGCCCACGGGTTTAAGACGCGTACCAACATCATCGGTTCAAACCTGGCTGGGGACCTTTGGTGAATGTCATCCCCCTCTCTTTCGCTCCACATTTCCTGTCCATCACTCTACTGTACACTTTAGAAAAAATAAAGGCCAAATACCCCAAAAAACAATCTTAAAAAAGTGTAACTGAAAACTGTCAAGTACTGAAAATTTGCTTCAAATGTCTGGTCAGATTGGTAATCTTATTTACTTATCCTTTGATCAGATAGTTCCTGATTTAAATAAAAAATTTGCCAATTTTAGATTATTTGATTTTGGAAAACCTCTTGTATGGCTGCTTGTGTTTAAACAACATTTTAAATTTTAGAACATTCATTTCTTTTGTCCAATATAAAAAGGGGGTTTGCAAAAAAACATATTTATATTTCTCAAAATCTAGTATTAAGTATTGAAGTATTGTATCGGTACCAAACTTAGGAATCATAAAAAACATTTAATAATAATACTCGCCTCGTTGATTATGTGTTTTTATCATTGTCAAGTAAACACATCGCTAGGTGGTTACAGCTTTAAAATTGTTAAGATTTGTTTACTTTTCTTTATTTTACATAATTAAAAGTGATGTTTTGCCAAACTAAGTAAGCGATTTGCAGACTACAATACACTCAAAAGAAATAGAAAAATAGAATAGAAAAACTATTTAATTAAAAGATGAGATATAACATACCACATCATTCGGTACCATACCACAGTGGTTGCAGACCAGTACTAGGCTACAGAACCGTTGCTACGGGCCTACTAGAAGAAATTAAATGATTAGGCAAAAAACTGAATTATAATTCTAAATTATTCTTTCTTTATTAGCTATTTGTACAGTAATTACCTCGAACCTGGTGTGGTCTGTCTCTGCTGCATATTTTGTCATTACTGCCTGTCACACCCACAACAGTAGGATACTGATTTTGAACTTACTGTCATCAAGGTCATCAGTCCGTCATCACTTGCTTAGCCACTCGATTTGCATGCTGTGTTCTGATTACTGTTGCAAGTAGCCAGCTAACATGAGTAAAACACAAAAACCAATTTTGCTTGAGAGTTTCTTCTGAGGAAGGTGGCAAGATAACATGCGTGGAATAATATCCAAACATTTGATAAACCTTTATTTCAGTTGGTGGGTCCACAGACATTGTCAGAACATTGTCAAAATAAGAACTGAGTGCGGTGACAAAACGCATTATACCACATTATATTATATTAAACTAGCTATACCTTATATACATTACCATATCATTATATTTCAAGTCATTCCTTTAATCCTCGTCTAATCAGGCAATTACTAATTCTATTAAGACAGCACATCTTACTCAAACCAAAGCTTCTGCTAAAGGAAAAGTTTGTAATATTTAATACTTTCTCTTTCAAAAATCCAATGTGTGACGATCATAATCCTCATTTTATACACCCTACAGACCCAATATTCACTGGCTCCACTTTCACTTAATTTAACATTTAGCGCCTTCCAATCTTTCCCACAGAGGCTTTTCCAAACTTATTTCCCTTATCAGGAACGGAACTTGTGTAACCAAATGATTTTATTGCGTGGGCACCACGACCAAGTTTTTTTGAAGTCTCAATACATCCCTCTACCCTTTTATTTCTTTTCCTTTGGTGGATTTTAAATGGTGATAAAAGCAGCAGCGATTTAAAGATGGAAATGGACAACATGATTACTGATGATGAAAGCCGGATCCATCACCACCCACTCTGTTTGTGTTTCCATCCTTCTGTCTGTCTATCTGCCTGTTCCTCCTCCCTCCCCGCTTATGTTTTAATGTAAGTCGATAACTATCAGGAAATGATAACACCGCGGGCTTCTGTTCGGCTTGGCGAGGCTCGATGAAGCGAGGTGAGGAGAAGGCGAGAGCAGGGTTGGTTGAGGTGGTGGTGGTGGGGGTGACAGTGAGGCCTGATATGCCCAGGTGCAGGGGAGATAAGCGAGCAGCTCTCAGCGGTGGCAGTGAAGGGGGACAGTGACGTCACACTGCTTGTCTGTAGTTCCGGTGGCGTTAAATTTAGTTATGGCATCACAGGTGAAGATTATGTCAGAGTGAGATTTGTCATTGTTCTGGAAAGGAGATTAGACTGCGAGTGTGTTTTTCACTGAGAGAGACGCCACATTCTTGGGTTAGTTGCACCTTGCATTGTGTGTGCTCGTGGTTGTTTGTAATAGGCCTTTTCACAGTAGACATTTTGATTCGTCTTAGCATCAAAAGCACAAGTCCATTTTAACAAAATTAACGATGGCTTTGTAGTATTCAAGTGTCCCAGTAAACCCTAACAGAGTGACAGTGAGCTAGCATGGACAATACCAGGACCTTTAAACTGAAGCAACTAATTAGAATTCAGCCATCATTCATTTTATTATTTACACCTGTGATTTTCATACTGTGACATGTCAAAATATCTTCAATGAAAAAGGCCTATTGAATTTCATGTTGTGAGGACATACAATATATACACTCACATTATGGGGACCCAAGTCCAATGAGGGGACAAAAATCAAGTCCCCAAAAGGTAAGGAGAGAAGAAGATAAAGAGAAATTGCAGGTTTGTGTGTTTGTATGTTTGTGTGTGTGTGTGTGTTTGCGTGTGTGCAGCAGTGCGAGAGAGACCATTGGAAAAAGTGTGTGCGTCTGTGTGTGTGTGTGTGAGGGGGGCAGCCTAGAGAGACGAAGATAGAGAGAGATTGCAGGTTTGTGTATTCGTGTGTGTGTGTGCAAATCCACAATTTACGGTGAGGGCCAAAGGAAAATAAAAGAGTAGGTCTGCTCGCTTGTGATTGAGGCAAACCAAGAAAGAGAGAAAGAGAGAGGCGGGGAGGAAAAGGGGGAGCGAGATGGAGCAAGTGAAAGAGAGAGGAAGCGAGGGAGCTAAAGTGAGCGTGTTGGGGAAAGCGAGAGAAAAAGATAATTTCTTAGCTCTTCTTTTAAATAAGTCTGTTTCTATAGCAACCATCCAACCAGCCACTGGAGAGAGAGAGGGGAAAGTGGGGGTGCACCAGAGAGACAGAGGGAGAGGGAGGGAGAGAAAGAGAGAGAGAGTTACCATAGCAACGGCGGAAGAGGGAGAAAAAGGACTTGGAGAAACTTTAAAAAAACATATACGGAGAAAAATGTAAAAGGCAAGATAAGCAAAGGAAGAGTGAATTTACGGGACTGCAATGAAGGGTAATTAGGCAGTGTTGGGCAAGTTAATTAAAAAATTTAATTAATGACTCATTACTTATTGAAAAAGTGATTACGATTACATTATTTTACTTTGAGAAGTGGGAGGAGTTGTTTCGCACATCCAGGGTTCAGGTTGTAATAGTCCTGTTTATTTTCAGCATAAACAATGTGAGATGACTGTCAGTTGGAGTGCTTCCAAGACTTGGATGGGCATAAAACTCTCCTGGTTGAATATTCAGTACAAAAGATGAGCCACTGTGTTAGAAAGCATGTGGTTCTTTGATAAAAAGTCAATTGCCAAAGGCTGCTAGGAGCAGTTAAATTTACATTTTTCACAAAGATCTTAGACGTGTTGATTTAAGAGTTGTTATTTCTGTAAATTGACCTACATCAACCGGTGCAGCTGTGTCGATCACATCTACGCCATTTTTGCGGCCTTTTTGTGTCGCTCATGGTTCATGGTTGTAGCTAGATAGCAAGCTAACTATGAAGGAATTTAATCTTAAGCCTTCCTACAAAGCTATGATTGGTCGATTGTTTTTCCAACTGGCAGAAATGAGCACAACACCACCCTATTTGAATCGCTAAACAAATCAGAGATGTGGCCAACGATTCAGAGGCTTGGAACCAGGCTACACCTTTGTCGTGGTATTTTGTTTCCAAATGTAACGACAAATCATTCTAAATTTGCTAGAATTGGTTTTGAAAGCATAGAGACAAAACTGATAAAATCCCTCCCATCCATGGCAGCAAACTAACCCCCCATAATGTCAAAGGAGTGGGGTGTTACTGGGATTAGTTACTGTGATGTAATTAATGAATTATAATTGTAATCCCATACACTACTAGTAAAAAAAAAAAAGTAATCACATTGATGTACTGCTCAGCACTGAAAATGGGAGATAAAGACAGCGCGATCGGGGGAATGTATGGCTGTACTGTATAGAGCCGAGAGAGATAGAGAGAGAGAGAGAGAGAGAGAGAGAGAGAGAGAGATATGAGCTGCAGTGATAATACTGGGTACAGCTGCTGCCTGATTGTCCATTCTCAGCTCTTGACCACACATGACCTCCATCACTGTGTGGCGAGGGCGAGTGAGCAATGAGAAACACAGAGGGGGGGACAGAGAGAGAGGGAGAGGATTGATTGGGAGTCCCAGAGTTCAGACAGCTCTGACCACAGAGGCCTCGATCTGTTTCCGCCGAAAGCACTGAAGCTACATGGTGATCCACAATAAGAGTCGACATGGGTCATGTAGGGGGAGAGTGTCCAAATTCTTCATCCTACACTCTGATAGTATAGAAACTTGAGTGTGTGCAATATTTAGTATGTGAAATGTATAAAATGATGGACAAAGAAGAGGTGGGCTGGATTGACAAATTCAAATTTCAGTATGTATTTTTGATAGTTTTATGATAAAATGTGTTTTCAGCATGAAACCGACTCAAAAAATTCTTCTGGTTTGAGCATGAATATTAATTCTTTAATTTTGTGAACATTATATGGTGAAGACTGTGAATGATATGGTGAATTTAGACGTAGAGGTCCACTTTATGAAAACATAAACTGGCCAACTAATGTAGGATAGTGTCATTTCATGCCCATAGCACACACCAGACATGCCATATGGACAGAAGAGGTAGTGAAGGTAGAGTACCCTGGATGGGTTACTGGGAGTGAACATGATGAACATGGTTTTCTGGAAACCAAAAGTGCTGGAAAATAGTAACGGTGTAACAAAAGTGTGACTAGAAGGGTTAAAGGTCCTTCTCCTTAGCAACTTCCTATAGGTCTTCTTCAGCTCGATGTTCTTGAACCACCTTAACTGGCCTCTGTCAATACAAAAGCAGCTTGATGTGTTCCTGAATCCTGAATGTCTTAAGTCCTTACTCACTCCATTGACCAGTAAATTAAGAGCTTTGCTTTATAACCCGTATAAATGTCTCGTAAAGATTAAAATTAAAAAAACATTTGGGGACCAGAATATATTCTATTGTGCACTGCATTGCAGAACAAAAATGTTCATCAACACCAAATGCAGATATTCAACTACATGGGAAAGTGGTAGTATACTAGCTATTAGCTAGTGGTATCATGTCATGGGACCAGTGTGCTTTCCATGTGTTCCTCATCATACTTTGTTTCTAGACCTTGACACAAGTAAAACTGAAAAACTGTCTTATTAGCAAGTGATACTAACTCACGCTTTTTATACATACTTTTTAAGAGTTTTGCACACCAGCAGCCTAAGAATTATTTTGTTTTAAATTATTAAAAAGGTAGTGTACTTGCATCAAACTTTTTCCAACATCAAATGCTTCCTCTGTAGAAGTTAGAGTGTGGGTGCATGACTTTTCAGCCTCAATTGAATCTGAGTCGTTCACACTGAAGCTTTCTGTGCCTCTGCCTTTTTGAACTGCTGTTTTCTTAACAGTACAGAAAATATCTTGTAGATTCGTCCTTTGAAACAGCTCACATAAAGTCAACCCATTATACACTAGACGGTGCAGGGTGAAATTAATGGGGTTTGGAACAAAGATTTCCTGACTATTCCCCATGCAATTATTTAATCCCTTGTAATTAGTCTCCTTGTTTGAAAAGGAATATACATTCTCCGTCTCCCCATCCATTCCCTCTTGAGTTGAAAGATGAAATTGCAGACAAAAACAGCATGAATGTCTTTTGTGGAGCATACTGCCTATAAACATCCACACAGTCTGGCTTTGAACAGCAGTTATGCTATATACAATCATTAACAATTTACATTTGTTATACTCAACTTCACAAGGATAATTATTTTCCAAGATTAATGGCCATTATAATTAGACATAGCTAGTCCAGTTTTTCTGCATAAATTAACCTTTTTGAATTTAGCTTCAGTGCACTCAGACATCATGCAGGAAAAAAATGTTTATCACTTTTTTTCTTTTGCTTTTATGGACAGTCATTGTGTGGTGAATTCACTGCAGCAGATAATGAGGAGCACATAGTCATTTCAATTCTGGCTGAGCCCACACAGGACAGCTGTCTATTTTAAGCTATAGCTGCTGGCCAGCGAACCATTAGCCTGTTTTACACCGATAGCAAATAGCCATTAGGTGTAACTGCAAGCCAGTTAGCCAACAGCCATCTGCCGCACACTGCAATTATGCTGCCTTAAAGTGCTGTTGGAAATATAGTAATTATGACTTGAGCATGCATTAATGACCCAACACAATAGTAAATACGCCTGGGAAAGGGGGAATTTTCAATGATACCTGGGGTAACAATCTGTGTTCTGAAGATCATGCAAGCTCTGTGAATACTGATGGAGTTTGTTAAGGTGGATTATTTTATAAATAAAACAAAGAGCAAAACTACTTGTGCGACAATTTTAATAGCATTTTCCAAAAGCATTTGATGAACTTTGAAAGCAGTAGGCGCCAACTAGAGTAGCTAGTTAGCCATTAGCTGCTAGTTCTCTGTGCTGTTTCCCATGTTGTGCACTGTTCTGTTCAATGACAGTGGGCTCATTGAGACCATGCTGCCACTACTAGCTCTCAGTGTAAATCCGCAGGCTATGTTTGGTGACTCTTTTCCTGGCAATGACAGTCGCTGTAGTCAGCAGCACATTCAGGTCAAGCAACTTGACTCATTTCGTCACATTCTGCCACAAGCCTTTTTGCTTTCACAATGCTCTGATTAAGTGGTACAATAGTTGCAAATCTGCTGGCGTGTTTGCTGAAGAGTAATTACTAGCGTCTGATAAGCGTTCTGGGGAAGTTTCCCAGCTCCATGATTTCCACCGAGGCTTTATCTCAATTGAATGGGATTGTCTTTGCCGAATTGGCTCAGCCATGATCCTGGAAACTGGCCTTGTCTCACACACATGATAAGACAACAGATTGCCTTGTATGCCATCCAACCAAGAATAATGCTGCAAGCTGTAATAATTTACACCATCCATCCAGGTTTTTCCACAACTACATGCCTTCTTCATCACAGAGATAAAACTGCTGCTTGCTGGCAAAGTCTGGGAATCATAAATGGCATGTTGGAGGCACTAATTGGCCACATAGAAGCTGGCTGAGGCTTCTCATAAACACATCATACAACATACAACACAGTGATGCAAATCAGGCCATAGCACTGCATGGAGATGGGAGAATGAGGGAGGGATGCTGAGATTTCGAGAACCAGGTTTCCCACTTTCTTAATGTGCCTTTTGTGTTGTTATTTTTGTGTGTCGGCCTAGTTTCCTCTCTCAGGATCCCTCCGTTTGTGTTACCATGGGGACGGCATGCTTCCTATATCTCTCCCTCTTACCCCCCCCCCCCCCCCCCCCACCCCACCCCACCCACCTCTTTTTCCCTTTCTCCTTTACTAACTGGTTTCAATGTTACCATGGCGACGCATGTCTGTCTCCTCTCTGCCTGCTACCTGTTTCACATGCTGCCCTGTCTCACTGGGTCAGTCTCTCCGTCTGTCTGTCTGTCTGTCTGTCTGTCTGCTTCTCTGTTTGTCTGCTGCTGGGTGTTTGTGTGCCCTTGGCTTGCCTTTCTTTGTTTACTCTTTGTTTGTTTGTTTATTTGTATGTTTTGTGTTTTATGTATCTGTGTGACTGTCTGTCTGGATGTTTTCATGTGTCCGTCCCTGTCTGTGTTTGCTTTCTGTCTCACCCTTTTTTCTCTATTTCTCTTCAGCTGACTGCCTGCCTGTCTGGCCACCAGGCTTTTCCACCTCTAATCCCTCCTCTCCTCTTTCTGCTCTGCTGCTCTGCTCTGTTGTTCCCCTAACATCAACCTCTCTCCCTGCTTCTTTTTTATTTATTTTTTTTCACCCCCCGACTCGATCGTGTGTTCCCACATCAAAACAGTATCCATTGAATGTCACTGGGAACACACAGTGAAAAAAAGGGAGGGATTTAGGTAATTTTTGCAGACGGCAGCTGTTGCTATGGCGACACAACTTTTGGATTTGCTGGGGAGAGCGAGGGATGAATAGAGGGATAGAAGGAGGGAGAGAAAATGTGTGAGGATAGAAAAAAGAATGGGGGGAGTCATGTCTTTGGCTGTGGTGGTACATGCTGGCCCTGGTTTGTCCTTTCAGCAGTGTGAGTTTTTATCCAAAATACAGACTTTTGGGGAAGAAAGCATTACCTGAACACAATCATTCAAAATCCCTTAAGTATCAAAAACCTAGAACCTATATGATTATTATTGTTTAGACAAACAAAACCAGCATTCCTAGCTTTCCTTTAAAGCTATCATCATTTGTTAAAATTTTATGCTGTCAATTACTTTGTAAGAGTGCGTGCCAGTTTTTTCAAAGCTCACTTTTGAGATGAAACCCGTCTCTGCTTGCTAATGCATGTAGAAAACCACTTCATCAAGCTCTCAGTGGTATACTGTGGCCTTGCTTTGTTCTGCCTCTCCTGCAGTTTTAACCGAAAAAGTAGATCACCATGTTGAAAAAACAAGAAATCATTTTTAAAATAAAGACTCCAAATAAAGCCAAACTAACCTATCATCCCTTATGAAGCATCTACTTCTGTCGTGTGTTTGGTGAATCATGTTGCAAATGTGTTTATCACTTCCTTTAAAATGGTGAAAATTTTATTTTGGATTTAACCTCCCCTCCCTTCTGCGTGCTAATGCATTTAGAAAAACCACTTTATTATAATACGCATTTGAATATTCATAGTAGGCAGGCAGGGGGGTGATGGAGGAGACTGGAGCCTTTGGGTATTGATGTAGAGCTGTGGAATTAGCTGCGAAACTGCTATTGATTCAAGCTGTGAGGACTGGAATATGAAATACGATGGGGGGAGGAAAAGGGCAAAAGACCTTATCAATGAACTTGGAGAATGAAAGAGAGATTGAAAGAGAACGAGGGTGCTCAGTGGAAGAAAAAAAGAAAAAACAGATTATCAGTCAGCAGAGAATTGAATTAAAGGGAGACAGAAGGAGAGAGTGGTTGAAGAAGGAAAAGGAGATTATCAAGCAACACAGAAGGGGAATGAAAGAGACAAAAGTACAACAAAAGTAAAGAAAACAAAGAACGAGCACAAAGAATGCATGAAAGAAAGAAAGAAGAGAAACATGATTAAGGAACTAACGGGAACACAAAAGAATGAAAGGAAGATCAAATAAACTAAAGAGTGAGAGAACAGTTCGAGGGGTCAGGGCTCGCCGCGAGTGACGCTTTAGCCTGCAGATGCCACGCTACAGTAAACCCTCCACCCCCGGACTGCAAATTGTTGATGGGAAGACTAAATTGACAAATGTCAGAGTTTACGTTTCATTACAGAAGCGGGGGCCAGAGAGAGGATGGAGAGAGAGATGGGGAGAGGAGGAGGAGAGAAGGAGAAGAAGAACAGAGGGAGTGGGAGTGAGGGAGGAAATGCCATGCATTCCATTAAGTGGCCAGAGAAAACCACAGAGAGAGGGGAGGGGAGGAAACGACAGAAATGAGAGAGAAATACAGGAAATGAAGGAGGAGAGGTAGAGGAGACGGAGGGGGTGGGCTGGGATTAGACCACCATACATAAAGACGAATAGAGATAGAAAGGGGGGTTTATAAGCGAAGGAATGAAGTGCTCGATTCATCACTGCCTCAACTGTGGTCCTGACCTTTGAAAATGGAGTTAATGTTACACAAAGCAGCACTTAACATTCTGACGGCCTCTATGTTTGTTCTTAAGTTGTCAAGGCAGAGCCTCACATTACGCCCGCCCTTTGTTGCATGGCCTTACATCTCTCTCGCCAAAGGATAATAGGTTGACGTAACAGTCATTCACATTCTAAACTGAAGAGAAAATGCTGGTGATATTCTATATGTTTGTAATTGTTAAGAAATCCCAAAATCAACAATGAATTGATCCTACTGAGTACTGCCTGTTTAGCAAAAGGCTGATATATATGTTATTCCTATGTGCCTTAGACCTCCACTGTTGCCCAAAAACTATTAAAAACACATCAGTAAGTGTCACCATTGAACTATGTGACATGTTCCTTAATTACCATGAACATGGGCACTACAGTTTATTTTGAATTACACCATCCTGCTGCTGGAAATACCAGCTGAAAATAGTCCCCAACAAATTCACTATTTATTCCTGTTTGAGTTGTTAGGGTAACGTTTGTTAAACACTACAGATTCATTTCTTCGGAAAGTACGATTAGACTTGAGGCTGAGTGCAGTAGGGAAGTCGAAAAGTATTGATGGACTAACACATTGTTGGTTTTTTCATGGGATTTGTTAATCGTAAGAAGAATATAGACTAATGTCAGCCCTAGGATGTGCCATGATTAATAATTCTGTGTGACCATGATACCTCTCGACAAAGTTTAAGATCTGGACAGTGTACCTTTACTGTATGTATGTAAAAACATATTAACAATAAAATAAAATTTTAACTTTTTGTTTAACTTTCATGTTCAACATGTTTCAACAACATGTTTTCAGTTCCACACTACACCTGCTGTATACATTTCTTTAATATAAACCTTCTTTTGTATTAATCCTTACCCTTTGTTTCTAAACATTCACAGTCCTTTCAAGTCATAATGGTTTCATCTAATTTTTTAACAACTTTTGGATACTTTCAGGTAGTAATTTATGTTTCATTTTATACATGACTCACTGTATACTGTTTTAAAATCTACTATAACTCAGTTCTATAGAGACTTTAATTTAATACACTTAGAGCCTTTATTTGATAAACATAAATAATCAATGGTAGGGAATCTCAACCAAGGGAAACACCTATGGGGGAGAAAAACACTGTAATCTCCAAAGATATAGGAAATGTAATGAGGGGAAACTACTTCAGTGTATGAAACTAGTGACACATCTCTGTCACACGCAAAAGTAGCCTCAATTCAAAACAACACTGACCAGGCTTACTTAACTTTTCTGTTTCACTCATTTCAATGTCGAAAATACACAGCCAGAGGGCCAAAATGACTGTGCATGTCTTTTTTTGCATTGCAAAAATTGCACAACTTTTGAGTTTATTAAATCTTTAGAAAAGCAAGCTCATAACCTCAGAAATGGCTGCTCTTTGGCCTCAAGACAAGGCTGGTTTTGGCTCCAAAAACTATTCAGGAGATCAAGGCTGCCATTCAAGTGGCTGTGTGCATCATCTTGAGGATTGTACTTTCAACACATATTTTAATTTAAGCATTCTACATCACCGACAGTAGTCATAATAATGATCGGTACAACATTGAAAGCAACTGGGGACCTCAAAACAACAGACACCATCACCTTCTTGTCTAATACTTTTAACACACACAATTCGTGCTGTAGGAGTACTGGTGTTGTGAACAGATGCACACCTTACAAACAGCACTGAGCTGCTGTATAAACAAAGAACAGCTGATGCTGCATTCACTGTCCTCTGTGTGTCCCCATGGAAAAAGCTTCCCTCATTGTAATTACATGCTTCTACATCTTTTTAAACCACCATTGTTGAAAAAATCTATAAAGAGAAACGTTAGCTAATCACAAAAGTCAATTTTAACACTTCTGGTTTCACGGTAAAGGCCTACCACTCCCTTCACATTAAAATTTATTGTGAAACACATGCATGAAGTTGCGCAGTATCAGTGGTAGCTTTATGCACGTTAGCTTATTGGAGCCGAAACTGTAGATCATGACGTTTGTGCATACCCTGTCCACTTAAAAAAAGTCAGTATTGGCACCCATCAGTACATCCCTTAAAGCAACTGCACCTTGAGAATAAATAATGGATTTGATTGCAAAACAAATATCCACTAAAACAAATGTGACTCATTCTTATTCCACAAAATGACCTGTGTTTGACAAAGTGACTCAGCACAGTGAATCATCTATGAAACATTTCAAATAAATGACTTTCTCCCAGATCAATGGCCCTCAGTTTGAGATAACGTATGTGGTGATTGCACTATGATTGCATCTCCATTAATTAAATAACTGTTTGGTTTTATACTTCTCACAAGAGTCCATTTGCTCATTTCTCTTACGCTGCTTCAAATTGAAAATATTTTGCCTTCTAATATGTGTCTGCTGATGTTCTAACCCTAAATCAAAATGCAGTTTTTCAGCAAACCCATTTCATTGCCTTGTAGCTGGACTGATACTATAGCGGCTCCTGCTTGGGAGGAAAGGAGAAAGTGGATGTTTTCTCATTGCTTTAGCCCAGTAGCAATTTCCTAGTAGGATTCAGGCCAAGATGAGTCAGAATGAGACTTGGGCAAGCCTTGAACAAATGCCATGGACGCACAGTGATCCTGGTTGTAAAAGATTTTTTGCATTCAGAGATATCTGGTCGAAGCAGAGTCTGAGAGAAGGGCCATTGTTTCACCCAAAGAAGTAAATAGTTTTGAAATGTTTTAATATTTTAATGTTGTATTACATACCCTACTGTATGTAATGTACACTTACAATAACACTTTATTTCCTATTGTATATTGTCATGTTCTACTCATACACTGTGTAGTTTCAGAACTGTCTTTAGCTCTAATAGTTTGTCTTGCTAGATTCTTTTTTAATTTAGATTTTGACTTCATAAACTTGGTGGATTCGCAAGTGGATCCATGTGTACAAACTTATATAGACCCATAATTATTTAAAATTCTACTGGAGATCCCAAAGTTTCCAAGGATACCAAATATGCCAGCTTGAATTTTGTGGAAATGTGCATAAATGATGCACAAGACAGCAAGAATATTTGCAACTTATGTAACAGTGCAGTCATAAAAACACTGCATCTCGGGTTTGAATATTTCACTCAACATGTGCATCACTGAGCTTCAGTAAAGTGTTGGAACAAACATATATAATATATTCAGAGTGTGGAGAAGATTTTTTTCATAATTTAAAGAACATTATGGCCAATATCAAGAATTAAAGAGGTTAAACGTAAAAATAAATCTGTAATCTGCAGATACCTGCTTGTATAGCACCAGTCGGTACACATGAACAATCTGTCAAAATGTATACTGAAAGGCACTATAACACTGTAAATGATACACAAGCAGATCTCACTGTTGTCTCCCCAGAGGATGTGAACAGTTGATTTTGTGACTATCTGTTTTGTTGGAAAGAGAAAAAGAACAAAACTTGCCTTTTTTTTGATATTTCTGATTGAAGCGTGATGCTCATTCAGGCTGCGAGAGGAAGTGAGCTATTTGTGATTCATATCTTTGAGTGTTTGATATCTAGGAGTCTGTGTGAGAGTGTGTTTGAGTGCGTACTGAATGTGAAAGAGTTAGAGTGTAAACACTGAAACAGGTTTGTTTGAGCGTTGGAAAAATGTGTGATGTGAAATGAGAGAAAGAGATAAAGTACATATGAGCACACTTACTGTCAATATGCAGTGATCAGGGCAACACAAAACTGGCTTAAATACATACATATATATATATATGACATTTTACTTTTTCAGGTCTTATAGTTATTTATTGATTACTTTTTAGAGAAAATTTTTTCTTTGAGTTTGTTTGGATCAATTTTCGTTCTTCTTCTTCTCTTCTTTTATTGGTGTACTGTTACCTCTGAAGGAACCTTTTCACCACCAAATATCAACATGCATTATTATTGCTCTCGATGTCACATCACTTCTGTACTCTTGGTATGCATGTTCACTCTGTTGGCGCACAAGATTCAAACAATATCCTCTTTGGGCTGCTCCCGGTAGGGGTCGCCACAGCGATATCATCTGTTTCCATGTCGCTGGCAAACCAGGCCCGCCAAACCCAGCACGGAGATCTGATGATCCACATATTTGATTTGGCAAAGGCTTTTTTACGCCGGATGCCCCATTTATCTGGGCTTGGGACCGGCGATTAGGAATCCACTGGCTTGTGCATCCCCAGTGGCTGGGGAGCAAGCTGAGGTTCACTGTCTTGTCCAAGGACACTTCGACATGTTTTCAACATTACTGTACTTACATACTTTTACTTAATCTCAAATTTGAATGCAGACTCATGGAGTACTTTTACATTGTGTTATTGCTACTTTTGCTGCAAAGACATTTAAATACTTCCAACGCTTAAAACCAGACCAACTGCGCTGCTTTTCAGACACTAATGATAACTCTCAAGGCAGCATGAGACAATGAGTTATTTTTAATTCAAATTAACATTTGAACATACAGCATCTAGTTAAGGTAAATTACACTCTCAAACAAAAGACTCAGTATATAATTTGGAAAATTTTACTTTGTCTCATGTGGGCACACATGATGCAGCAGTGCTCCTCTTCACGCACTTCTGTTTTGTGTATTGTGTGTGTGTATACAGTATATGTGTCTGTACTGTATGGATGTGTGTGTGTGTATGTGTGGATGGTCCGAGGTGCTGCTTCCCTGCTGATAGTCCTGTGACTGAATTCTCCCCCCTCCAGCCTCCTCCGCATCTTCCTCCACCTCCTTCATACTTTGTCTAATGAAAAACCTTCTGCCCTTTCTGTCTCTCTTTTAAACACACACACACACACATGCACACACACACATAGACACACACACACAGTTGTGTTTCCATCACTTCAGAGGACATTACATTGACTTACATTCATTTCCTGAAGACTTACCCTAACCCTAACCACTACTTGCCTTAACTGGCATTCTAAAAATATATATTAAAGCTAGGGTAGGCAATTATTAATTATAATTATTATTACTATTTATTTTAGGTTTTTTTGTTATATTTGTTGAAATTCACAATTTGCAGAAATCAATTAATCAAATGCTGTGTTTTGTCCCCAAAAGGAAGGCGAGTCCACACAATGTGACTGGGTAAACAGATTTATGTCCCCACAACATGAGTAATACACACACACACACACATTTGAAAACACAGAACCATGCGCACACACTGACAGAGATACATATACTGATATGCAGACACAGAAAGCGTGTACTGTATGGGTGCACAGACATAAAAGCACATGGATACACCCGATAGAGGGTCACACACACTCAGAATGCAATGCTGACAAAAACATAAACATGTGTAAAGTGCACATACACACACTCATCCCAGCGCTCCACATCTGGGAGCAAAGAGTCGTCTTTAAAAAGCGAGTCCTCCGGTTCAACTCCACAGAGATCGCTTTCATTTCCCTCCTCCCTGCAGCAGTCGGTCACAAAAACACGATTTTTCTCACTGATGATTTTAGAGTAAAAAATCCAAATGAAAAATTCATCAAATTGGAAGAGAAGTCTAGGATTTTTTTTTTTTGAAGAGGTGGTAGTGTAATTGAGGTTGTATGTGTGTGTGTGTAGGTGTTTGTGTGCGTGTGCAACAAGAAATGGAACTGATGCATCTTTTCTGTGTCACTGCTAATGTCGCATGTCGCAAGAACCTCCAGGGGGCTGCACTCTACACACACATGCATGCACACACACATCATACAGGACTGCGCACACTCACGTCATTATACATATGGTACACACACTCATGCACTTTACACACACACCCACACCACACATATACACACACATCCTCAATTGGACTTTCACCTATACACACAAACACATCTCACACACACAGAGGCTTACAGACACTCAAATGCTTCAGAATCTTTATGCATACACGCTCACATATATTGCACACACGCAAACACACACACACACACACACACGGAACACACACACATCATGTCATGTTCTTGCTCGGCATCGTGGGAGTTCAAACTCTTCCACTCTGAACATTAAAGGAGGAATCTGTACATATATCTGCTGTTGAAATAGAGTGGAGAAAATCAATTCTGCTTGTCATAACAAACACACACATAAAAAGTGTATGTATGTGTGTGGGTGTGTGGGTGTGTGTGTGAGTGTGTGTGCTAATGCAGAGGAGCAGAGGTTGACCTCAGGCTACCGGCTAATTAAAACTGTTCCAGAGAAATGAGGGAGGGAGAGAAAGAGAGAGGGAGGGAAGGAAAGCACAGAAAAAGAGGAGTATATAGGAGAGAGATTGAGAGAGACAGAGGGAAGGAGGGGGAAATGAGAGAAAGACTAGAAGGCAAAGAGAGTGAGAGAGAGAAGAGTTTTCTGGGTTGTTCTTTATTTTAATTGAGGGTCTAAGGACAGAGCATGTTGTATGCTGTATAGGCAAGCCCTCCGTGACAAACTTGTGATTTGTGTGCACAAATCCATGCTCCCAAATGAATCATTTGTGCTAATGAATGGATTAAACAGAACATTAAACAGTATTGTTAAAATTTTACCAACAAGTTAAACAACAAAATCTCAAAATATCACTTGTCCATGCCCTTTAGAAAGACGCATAGAAGCGTTTTCTGATCTAACACCCCTATCGGCAGGATGACATCATTTGTCTGTACATTTCAAACCGTCAAAAGGAATCAGTTTTGTGATGTGACAACACTCTGGTTAAGGTTTGGTTAGCTTTGGGCACAAAAACAACTTGGTTAGGCCAAGAGAAAGATCATGGCTTGGGGTACAAAATTGACTGTCCATTGGAAACGAAACACAAACAGCTGTCTCCTGTTAAAGTCGAATGTTTTGTTGACCCATCCATCCACCCCGACATCTTCCCTACGCAGACTTTGTCACTCTATAATAACGCCACCTGACTGACTCCTTTGCTCCTGTGATAATTACTATGGCTGTTGGAGGGCTTTGTCACTTGAACGTAAACATACATTGTTTTAAAGCACTTGCCGGAAGACAGTCTCAATCTTACGTAACATTATGTTTAACGGATGTCAAAGATGTCAAAGACAACAACAGGCAAAATCCAAAATATAGCTACTACATCACACCAAATTGTAATTAATAAAGGCATTAAAATGGAATTGCACCCCTTTTGCCACTATGACAAGCTTTCACTTTTCTGGGAAGGTTTTCCACAAGATTTTGGAACAGGCACTAATGTTGGGTGACTTTCAAGTTCATCAAAGGTGTTGGATGGGGGTTGAGGTCAGGGCTCTGTGCAGGCCAGTCAAGTATGACACCAAACTCGGAAGACCATTTCTTTATTGACCTGGCATTATCACGCTGAAACAAGGAAAGGGCCTTCCCCAAACTGTTGCCACAAAGTTGGAAGGACACTATTGTCTAAAATATCATTATATGTTGTCATAGCCCACGACAACTTTGATATAGGCAGGCCTACATGTGAGGGACAGCTCATGTTAGATGTTTCGGAGATAAAGTCAGAGAGGCCAGATTGAGGTGGTTTGGACATGTTCAGAGGAGAGACTGTGAATATATTGGTAGAAGGATGCTGAGGTTGGAGCTGTCAGGCAGGAGGTCTAGAGGAAGACCAAAGAGGACATTTATGGATGTAGTGAGAGAGGACATGAAGTTAATTGGTGTGAGTGAAGAGGATGCAGAGGACAGGGTTAGATGGCGGCACATGATTCGCTGTGGCGACCCCTGAAAGGGAACAGCCGAAAGGAAAAGAAGAAGATATGTGCCCATGACAATAAAAATAAATTCAGTATTCATAGGAAAATTCAATACTAACACCAACTTGTGTACTTGAATTATTAATTTGAGAACAACAATTAAAAAAAAAATACTCCTGACACCTACCAGGGTCCATACAGGAGTTTGATAGATAGAGCAAAAGAGAAATGGAGAGGGTGTGTTGGGAGAAAGAGATAAAGCATTTATTTTTTGCTTTACTATGGTTTGCTCTGCACCAGCTGGCACCCAGGAGAGAAGCACTGCTGTGCACGGGGTATCTTCAGCGTTTTGGTTTTTATTATTTACTTCACTCTGTATATTATGTTTTTTGATGCAACTTAATACCAGTAAAGCTTTATTTAACTGAACTGAATTTAATTGGAAGACAGTGAGTGGGGGTATAAGCATGCAAGAGAAAGAAGAAACACAGGACGTTCATATTTTATTCACACAGCAAATATACAATCGATGTCTCTTTATATAATTCATGGTTCATTTTAAATATTTCACTGTCAACAAGCCAATTAGCAATTTTAGAAGGCAGTGGGTTCATGTGTGTGTGTGTGTTTGCAATTTGTACCATGTGTTTCTATCTCTGTGTGTGCTTCCTTGTGTGTTTTCAAGTTTTTGTATATTCCCCCCCCCCAAACTGTGTGTGTGTGTGTGTGTGTGTGTGTGTGTGTGTGTGTGTGTGTGTGTGTGTGTGTGTGTGTGTGTGTTGTGTGTTGAAACACGCCGACCCTGCCAAACAGGCTGCTGGGTCTGGGCAAAGGAGAGAGTGTGTATTGAGGAAGAGGAGGAGGGGAAGAAGGAGTGGAGGAGAAAAAGGAGGAGGAGTGTGTGTGTGTGTGTGTATGTGTGTGTACAGTATGTGTCTGCATCAGTGTATGTGTGTGTGTCAGGGGTTGGGGGGTTCGTAGAAGGAGGAGGAAAGAGTGAAAAGCCTAGATTGAAGTTTGATCTGTTTGTTCTCTCCCCCTTGTCCCACTTACATGTCCCCGTGGAGCCCAGAGAAGGATCGTAGGGTGGTGTGTGTGTGTGTGTGTGTGTGTGTGTGTGTGTGTGTGTGTGTGTGTGTGTGTCTGTGCATGTGAAACGCAGCGACACAACCTCGAAGAGAAAAAAATGAGCCAAAACAGATAGCGATAAACAGATGAATAGACGGATTGAAATAGACAGACTGACAGCGAGACGGGGAAAGATAAGAGAGGCGTGAGCTGGAGAGGGCACAGAGATAGAGAGATGAAGACAGTGGGAGATGAGTTTTAAAAAAAATCATATACAAACGTGCATGTGCGCACACACACACACACAGAAGCAGCAGTTAGTGATTGACAGAGACCAACAGACACGCCTACAGACTGAAAAAAGGATGAGCGGAAAGAGAGTGACAGAGGGAAAGGGAAAGACAGAGAGAGACGCAGTGATCCACAGCCTCATACAAATCGAAACAGACAGCAGAGAGACAAACAAAAAGACAGACAGACAGACAGACAGACAGACAGACAGACAGACAGACAGAGTGACAGTCACTTGCTGTATTTGTCTGTTTGTGTCCTCGGTTGCTCTGTTAAACACCTTATGACCAACATGGTTTGGTCACAAATGTTGGTTTTGCCTACAGTATGCCTCGACAGCAGTGATTCATGAGAAAAGCCCAGTTCATGAGGGCTGTTATATTTGCTGTTCTAAACTCTCAGTCTTTGGTAATGTCGGCCTTTTGCTGAGAAATCATCTGCAGCACAGGAAATTATGCATATTCTGTTTGTTTGTTTTGAATAAATGAAAGAAGAACTCAAGTAGCAGCCATCTCAGCTTAATACTGCAGCTAATGTGGAAATGCTTTAAAATGAAAAATGCGGAAATATCTCATTTCTGTTGGATGTTGGCACTAAGGAAACTCATGCTGCTTCTCAATTTAGGAGTCGCATCCCTCAAAATCTGCATTTCTAGACTGTTAATGTCCTGACAAGTTGACAAGAGCCATCCCATGTCAAAGGGTCTTCTGCAGGATGAGAGTAATGGAGCCTTATTTTCTGCAAATTTGGAGGACACAACCATTGTGTCCTTTGCCATCCTTACGAGTCATTGCTGGCCAGCCAGTTGTTTAATGTAGCATTGTAGCATACTTTATTCTTAAATCCTCAGTTCGGATAAGGAACCATCACAAAAAAAAACCCTCAACAGGAAAAAAGGGGAAACCTCAGGAAGAGCAAAATGGGAGGGATCCCTCTTTCAGGACAGACAAACGTGCTGTATGTTCAGAGTGGACCTAAGTAACAGAATTTCAATATGAAAAAACAGAATTACTTTCCGAAAAATATATTTTTTTTTAAAGTACATGAAGTGTTGTATTAAGTAACTGTAAAGCTACATTCCTGTTGATGAGAGGCTGGGAAAGATGAGTTGACAATTTAGTATTTTTGTCGTTTGCTTTCACATGGTCGTCAGTTACTGGTGAATGTATCACAAAGACTAGATGCTGTTTGTTTTTGTACAGCATACTCTTTTTCATGTTGTTAATCGCAGGGCTTTACAAGTAAATGGAAGTTATATGGTCATATCTACCCGTGATATGTTGTACTGCTTGTTTTTCATTATGTGTTGAAGAGACATCACAGCTCGTACTGTAAAATCTGAGACACAGAATTTGCCTGAATTTGCCACTGATATCTACCACTTTGTCAGCAGTTTTAGGACATCTTCCCAGTGATGAACATGAAAATATTTGACTTTAAGAGTTGACAAGGAGTGCTTGAATAGGAGTAGGCCGTCTCATTTGAGTATGAGGTTTACATGCAGGTTGAAGGACACACCTGTCATGGGCTGCAACCTTTAAATGGAGGATCCCCTGAATGGCTTCCAGCATTACACTGTATTGAAGTTAAGGGGAAAATTCTGAACTTCTTTCTAATGATAGAAAGTCAGTCATTTATTTTAACAAGTTTCAATCTCAGTAGCTGATTTCACATTTTATAAATGTATGTTTTATGAGACATTATCAAGGCTTAAAGAGAAATATGTTTGACACCAAGTTTGTTTGATTGACCGGTGTCCACACCAGCCACGTCATGAAAGCAGCACATCAGCAGTGTAGCAGCAGCAGGTTTAGTACTTTGTCAGTGGCTACACTGGATCTGTTCAGCCACAATATTGCTGTGCAATAGAAGTGTGAAAATATGCTTCAGTTCACAGGTGCATGTGTACGAGAGAAGTGCGTGCCAGGTGTGGACAGCTGTATGGATTAAACTGTTTGGACAGATAAAGATGACACAGATGCCTGAAAAGGGTGTAGACTAGATGTTTTTTTAACACCAGGCAATGGTGGTTGCTGCTTGCTTGTCCCACCTCAGCTCCATGCGGGCTTCCCCATTGCTTATAGTTGGGTTTTTCTGGCCCCCAAAATTGGCAAGATGATGGCGAGCACAAAACTCAACATCACAGATATAACAGTATGTCAGCATTTTTCTACAATATGTGGTCAGCGCAAGCAAAGATATCCAGAAAAAAAGGGTGCTACTATACTCAAAACTCTAATTTCATCACCAGAAAATAAAACTTCATCTTAAACAGGAAATCTATGCAGGAATCTGAACTCTGCCATTCTGTCAGAGTGTCTTTGCTTTGAGAGGCTGCAGCTGTGCTTTTCCTCACTGCTGCTGCTGTGATAGAGAGAGAGAGAGGGAATAAGTAAGAGAGTATCCAACTATTACCTTAATTCTGCCCTGGCAGCAAATCTCACTAAGATCACTTTTGAAAATGTATTTTCCCATAGACAAACTTAATTCAGCCTAATTATCAGGGCAAAGAGTGTCCTGGTCCCCTCGAGACAAATAATTGGAAATCCGGAGTCCCCTGATAGAATCGTGATGCCTAGTCAATGTGCCACAACACTGTTTGATTGACAGGTAATGGCACAGCACCAAGCTCTGGGTACCTTAGATGCCACTAAATTAAGAGAAACACACAAATTGTGAAGTTTTCTTCACATAAAAAATTGCCTAATGTTCTAAATTGTCTCTTAGTAACTTTTCTTGACAGACTGATACAAGCTAGAATATTATTTTACTTTCTACTACTTTCTGTAACTTTGAAAATTAGGATGATTGATAGGTTCAAACTCTCAAATATTGTCTTAACACATTGCTCTTAAATTAAGCATTAGGCAGGGAATACAGAGATTCCCTAAACTATAACTCCACATGCCAGATCTAAAACCTACAGTGTGTGACAGAGTCCAAATTAGCACATACAGACCTGAAAGGCCTTTTTTCATATTTTACATTGTTTGCAATAGCAAAATCAGATCTTCAAAGTCTGTTGTAACCCAAATATCTTGCACTTACATCAGAGAAAAAAAAATGATGAATGTTGAATGCTGCTGGGCTGTGAAGTTCTGACAAAAAAGGGCCTCCAACGCACGGCTTTGGCAAGCTTTCACACCCTCTCAATGCAGCTCTATTATATCTATGCATTAAGAAGTGTAGGAGCTGAAAGAAAAATGTCAGTCAGTCGCTGTGGGAAGGGAAGGGAATTTTGAGTGAATTTTTGAAATGCAGGAGGAAAAATTAAATGCAAATTAGTTGTGTTTCCATCAGTTGCGTTGAAGAAAATAAATTTAATTTCCACACAGACTTTCAAGAACTGATTTCTTTTTGGCAAGTTGTTATCGTGCTTTCGTGGCGGATAGTGTAAGTATATTTCATGCTTTCATTTTCAAGATGGGAATCAAGGAATGCACTTTGCATACTATAAGGCACCGACTGCAGCTACACTGGAGCATTATTCTTGGGAGAGACAACATGTACGTTTCTTTTTCTCTGGGAGGTCACTGTTTACACAGAACACCTCACAAAGAATTTCTTAACCTGCAGACCTTTCTTTTTTACCTCGAGTGAACATAAAACCTGACATTTACATTCAGCTATTCTAGTTCTTGGAAGGAAGCCCAGCTCTTGTTCATGCTGCGTTACTGCAGTAACTCCATGAACTCATTACCTCTGTAACTTATTATCAATTAGATTAAACCATATGAACATTTCATTCGTGTGGCGGCAGGAACTCTGATTTTTTCCTTCAACTCTTTTTTGTTCTTCGTCATTAAGATTAAAGAATCCTCATCACTGTTTGCAGCAGAGTTTTTTTGTCCTCTTGTTCACAGGACTACAGTGAGGTTATTTCTCTCTTCACTGTTTCACTTCACAGCAGAATCTCATCTCCTCTGCTTCAGTGGAGTTCACATCACCAATTCTTATTGAAGGGGAAATCACACAGCCATTGCTGAGCGAGGTCGTTATTTGGATAATGACTAATCTGCTCTTCTGATCCGGCGTCCAGGTTGGAGTCAGAGGATGTGGCTAATGATGTGGCTGCAGCGTTGTCTGGAACTGCTGAGAATACACAGACACACATATACATACACAAAGAAGATATTTGCAGACATTCACTTGTAAGTCACTCACTTGCTCACGTACTGTAAGCACTTTTATGTATGAGTTATCTTTAATACCATGCATTGACACACACATTTGTCATTAACCCCATGTGCTATTTTTTCCTCTTAAATTCCGCCTTAGAAACATAGTAAACTATGTCATGTAAATATTCTGTATCTACTCATTCCAGCACTTCATTGCTTACTTGTAGTGAAATATTCAAGCAAGGCACAACTTTTTATGACTGTCTCTATACATCAGAGAAAATTTACTGTTGATGTGTTTGTAATATTTTATGTACATGTTCATGTTTTTAAAGATGACATATTTGATATCTCTGGAAATCTTTGGATTTTGACCAGATATTAAAATAAAGATAATGTAACAAGTGTTGAACAATGCTTGCTAACAAACATCAATTTGAGTTAACTTTCGATCTCTACCATTCTTGCAGTAATGAACCCACAGAATATTTTTCTATAACCCTACAGAGATTTTTAGTCTCTTTTAGCTGATTTTAGGGCACATTTACTATTTGGTTGAGTCTCAGCATTCTCAATCTTGTTTCCAGCGGCAGTAGGCAGCTGTTTTTAGCAGTTTTTAGCAAAAAAAAGCTGAACCCATTGTATACTAACTGCTCGGCACCAAACAGCTGAAAGACAAAGTTAGCGACTAGCTGGTGAAGAAAGTGGAACTTCTAGCAGCTAAAGAGTCAGATATTTTTCTCAAGAATTGGTGGAGTTGTTTGGAAACCAAAACAGAGCTTAAAGGAAAGTGAATGTTGGACTTAACAGTCTGCCGATGAATGCTAATGTTGTTCTGTGCCTGCTAGATGTGTAAGAAGGCAATTGTTTGCTAACTCATTAGCTATAATGACTTACAAGATGATAATGTGTCAAGGCTCTGTGTTTATCAGTTAGTTTCTTTCCACTCAAGTGGCCAAAACAGTCAATTAAATTCCAGTCAGTAGTCATCAAAAAGTAAATGGTTATGGTTAAATAAGATATATTTGTACATATATATAAAAGACCTTAAAATCGCAAGCATGTTAACATAACTTTGTTTATTACTTACGTAATTTGCAAGAGTTTTACATCAAAAAAGAGGTTTAAATCTACTTTGGATTGATTTTTGGCGATTTGATTTGGTTTCCGTTCCACTGCATGCCTGCTCATAACACACACACTTTGTAGTTATATATTTGTAAGGACCCTCATCGACACAACCCTAACACTGACTTTAATCATCACAACTGCATGCTGACCCCTCACACTTACCTAAATCTAAATTTAATTCTAATCTTAACCCTAAAACCAAGTCTAACCCCCCAAACAACCCTTTTTAAGAAGTGAGGACTGGCCAAACTGTTTGGTGGGGAACTGCTCACAGACTCTCCAGTGGGTCCTCAGAAAAATAGAAGTACAAGAGCACACACACACACACACATTCATCCATGCACTTGGTCTAATTTTTATCGAATGCAACATTCACAGCATTGACCTGCTCACTCATACGCACTCACGCTCACATGCACCAAAAAACACACGTACACACAAACACACAAATATAACCCCCACCACACACACACACACACACTCACACACAATTGCCTCCTCTTCTCACATGCTTTTTCACTCTGTGCTCATTTGGTGATGTTAATGCTAGCAGACATGTACAGTGTGCTTTAACAGTAGAGGGAGGGGTGCCCGTGTGTGTGTGTGTGTGTGTGTGTGTGTGTGTGTTTGAGCGTGTGTGCAAGTAGGTATGTGCAAATGCAAGTGTGCGTACATGTGTGTGTACTTAACGCTCTTAAAAACCAATTAACAGCACACAGTAGCAACCGCCCCCCTCCTCCAAATGAAGAGGTGAATTAAACATCACCAAGACCAGATGGAAAGAAATCAGAGTGAGAAAGAGAGAGGCATGAATAATTGAAGACAGAGGGGATCATAAAAAAGGGGGAAATAAAACTGAAATAAGAGATGAAATGAAATGTAAGAAAGCAGAAGTCAATTAGAGAGACTGAGAGAGAGCTGCAGGGAGAAGCAGATAGGAAGAGAGGGGAGGGATTGCTGCAAGTGTGTGTATGTGTGTTTTTGTGTGTCTTTGCGAGCATGTGCACACAGTGTTTGTGTGTGTCTCTCCTGCCTGCTCTCCGGAAAATAGTCAACTAACACAACCCAGTTGTTGGAAGCCCCCAGCAGCATAATCAGGTTGGTTGCAGTACAGTGATGATTAGACCATGTTCTCTTTTACAAAGCTGAACTTCAGCAGGAGTGTACGCCATTCTGTACGAGTGTGTGTTTCTATATCCGTGAGTGTGTGTGTGACAATAAATAACCTGTGAACCAGGGGCCGATTTCCAAAAAGCGACTTGTGAGCACTGCTTACATGCAGATCGCAAATGGTGGCAGTGTCACGTTTGACAAATGATTGTCGCTCGCAAATTACAAATATATTAATTCACTCATTCAGTCATACAGGTCTCTGCATGCTCTTGTATGGGTTGCAAGAATGGCATTTGTTTTGATTAGTGAAACATGTCAAAATTAACCAGTGGAAATAATCTTGTGTCAAAATGAAGCTTTTACTGCCATAAAGTATGTGTAAAAAACAACATTTGGACCTTCATAGATACATACATGTGTTTGTAAAATCAGACTAGAACTACATGTTAACAAGTAACAATAGAAGAAAGGGTGACCTTCATCATTTTTACTTCTAGTCTTGGCCATCGTTCCTAATGGTAATAATAACATTGCACACATTAAGTTACCAGCTGGGATTTGAACACAAGCAGTCAGACGAACAGTTGTGAACAAACCCCCGGTTTAGCCATGCTTATTTGGAAGAGAAAATGAAGGTGAAAGGTAAACCCAAACTCTCATGGGATGCACTGATCCAATATGCCGGAACTGTATTGTTGCTGATACCAGCCTTTTTAAAGGGATCGACCATGACGTGACCAACCCACATTACGTAAATACAGTTTCTACAAATGTTGTGTTTCCACCATCATTGACATTTATTCAGTCATGGTGGGCCACCGACTGGCCACTTTTCAGTTACGCATCAATCACTTGCTCCACGTTACTGTACATAAAAACGATTGCAATTAGTTCCACATTGTGAGATACACAGATTTTAAATTTGGGGAAAAGAGAGCACTGGTAAAGTTGTTTATACAATCTAGATAAACTGTTGTTTTGTTTAAAACTTCTCTGATCATTTGATCACTCATGTTCCACGCTCCAGATCTCAGCAGATACTTTGGAAATGACAAAACTATGAAACTATGACCTAAGCTGTAATAAACTTTCTTAAATACTTTTCTTACATCAGCAGATTGTCCTGTGTGTTCCTCTTTTCTCTATCCACTATTTTCCTTATCTGTTGTTTGTTTTGGCAACACAAATGTTATATGTCATGCCAATGAAGCAAATTGAAATGGAAAGAATTTAATTAAGAGAAAGAGACAGAGTAGCACTAGGATCAGATGTGATCCTTACATTTTTGTGTCCCAGCAATGTCAATCTTTACATTATTTACATGTCAAGTCTTTGTGTGTGTGCTGTACAGTACTGTATATGTGTAGCCGAAGGAAAATGTCTGCGAGTTTGTATCCTGCTGTTCTGTCTCGCAGTGATTTTGGGAGTGTAATTGAGTATATTTGTGTGTGTGTGCATTTAGATTTGAGAGTGCGTTCAATCTGCGGGCATTTGTGTAATTTGTGCAATAAGCACGTATGTGTGTGTATGCGGTTTGGTAATTGTCCCTGCTTTAGTATTTGTATGTGTTTGTGTGCTTGTGAATCATGCATGCAGTTGTCAGCGTGACTTTATGCAGTGTCTGTGCGTATGAGAGTGTGTGTTTCTGCATCTGCACATAAGTAATTGCCCCTGGATGAGCTTGTAAGTGTGTGTGTGTGTGTGTGTGTGTGTGTGTGTGATTTCCAATAACTGCTCGGTTTGCTCAGCATCTCCTCTGTGGTCGGCGTCACGCTGCTCCTCTGTTCTGCTGGAAGTGTTTGTGAGGGGAAATAAAAGCAGCGTTTGGTCGAGAGGGGGACACTGGGAAATCACTGAGCTACTGTTTACAGCAAACACTGAGCGAGCTGGGACACACACTGACAAAGTTATGGTCTCTGTGTCTGTCCCTCTGTGTCTGTCTCACTCAGTCCTTCTCTGTCTCTCTGTCTTCTCTCGTGTTTGTCTCTGTCAGTTTCATACTGTGTGCTTCAGGCGCATAAATGTTACATGAATGATATTTCCAAAAACATCAAAATAAGTAAGGCAGCAGTAAACATGTCGTCCCACAGGAATGATGCAGTTGTCCCTCACGGCCAATCAGAAACAAACAGGTCGCTGTATTCTGACCTTTGTTTGTAAATGACCTGAGGGACACATGGCTTTGTAATGAGACACAGAACTCAGATTACTTTTCTGTGGTAACTTTGTGTGTGTGCTGTGTCCTAAGTTATATGTGTCTAGCCTCTGCAGACACAATAAGGAAGATAAAGACAGCAGAAACATTCAAATGACAAACACCAATTAATAAACAAATCTAATAAGATGCAGTTATGCATTAAACATTGTTTACATGCACGTGTACTGTGTCTAACTCTGATTTTGTATCTATAATTCATCTATCCTTTCTTTGCTCTGATATGATGACTTTATTTCATGCAACACTTTTTCCAGCTTGCATTTTCTCTCATCTATAAGTAGACTGAAGACTGAGACTGAAAACAGCCCTGCGTTAAAAAAAATAAAATGAGCCATGTTGATAGAGGCAGTGTGTTTCAGATCCCGGGGCACAAAAGCAACTTGAAAGTGCTGCTTACATGTAGATCCCAAATTGTGGAAGCGTCATGTTTCACAAATGATTGTCACTCGTAAATTCCACATAAATGTGTGCTACAAGGCTCTTGCATGCTCATGCCTGGGTCACAGGTGTGGCGTGAGTTTAGTTTTCGTTTAGTTTTGATTAGAAACAGGAAGTTTGAGTCTGAGTAATAAATCCATGAGCTTGAACACGTATCAGATACCAAAAGATTTTATCACAATTTAGCAGCCAGCGACCAAGCCATCTTTCTTGAAGTAGTAGAAATACTGCATTCACATTACAAAGTAATCTCCCACTGCACTTGCATGTATTTCTTGGCTAACAATGCTCCTTGCTGGATGAATATGCTGTGTTTCAGCAAAAGTTAACCCAGGTTCAACATTTGTTCTGCATTTTTTTTGCTGGAGCCCTTTGCGTCTGCATCCCAGCTGCATCAACGTAGTCTCCCATTCAAATGAATGAGGAGGCTGCATTTTTTTATTTTGAAAGTTGCCTCTTCAGTCATATAATCCAGCAACTAATCATTAAAAAACAACAATGAAAGCTGAAACTTGTTTGAGTCAGCATGGTAATGGTTGATAATGTTGTTCAAAAAGTTCAAAAAGTCTTAAGCCTCTTCTGCAATGAGACAGAACCTGAGCCAGTAATTATTCAGAAAAGGCCTTATCAACAAAAACATTTTCCACTTTGAGAAGTGTCAAAACTTTTTTTTTTTGCAGCGCTGATGATTTGTATTGGGATGATTTTAATGAACTTCTCCATTTCCATTCAACTTTCTGACAATAGTAAGAAAATATCACAAAAATGCTTTAAGATAAACCCAGCTACAGAGGGGCCTTCATTTTTTCTCCTAATTCTGGTCTTTCTGTGTCTCTCCATCCTCACTTTTTCTTCCCTTTCTCTCCTCTCTTCTTTTTTTCTGTGGTTCTCTCTTTTCTCCCCCTCCTTCTCTCTCTCTCATACACACACTTTCACTCTATTTTCTCTCTCTCATGCAAACACCTTTTTTTTTTACTCTCCTTTCCACACTTTGCCCTTTGCTGCCTTTTCAGAAATGGCAAATATATGCACACAGCATACACAACACAACAATGACAGATATGTATGCAGGCATGCGTGTAAACACGGACAATACTCACGCACACACATACTCACACACACTTGCACACAGCATGCTCTCTCCTGCATGAGAGTGGTGTGCAGTAGTTGAAATGGGAGCGAGCTGTAGCCCGGAGGCAGAGCTGGGACATGAATACACAGAGAGGGTCAGAATGGCAGTTTTTGCGGGCGGGGGTTAGGAGGATGTAGGCTTCAGGGTGTTGAGGACTGCAGTTTAGGGTTACAAACCTCACAAAATGTCCTTTCATTTCTACAGAGGAATGGTTTCCTCACAGGAGATTGTATTTGGCCTCTGGTGGCCATATTGGAGGTCTTCAGCTCTTAGGCAACAGTGGATGTATTCTTCAATTAATAATTAGACCATGTCTGATAAAATGACTTTGAAGTCCAGAAATTAAAATTTCTACTGACTTTTTTATGTTTTACAAAGACCTTTTCTGACTTCTTTCCTCTTTATATTAACCTGAATTCCAATGAAGAGCAATGCATGAGAGGTATGATTTGAGTGAGCAGTATTATAATTGTTGCCTGGAATGCCAGTTTGCTAGTTCTTTCAAATCCTTGAGCTAATCAAAAGCTTCTGAACTGCTTGGAAAATGTGAAGCCACCTGATAAGATTCACTTCTGTCAATCACAGCAAAGACAAGTGAGCTAAAGAAATAGCACCAGACACTAAAGGGCGACAACATTGCTGGAGTTGTAGGGTGGAGGACGGAGTAGGTGTACAAAGTGCACGACTGTGACACCAGAGTCTGGGGTTCGCATCCAGCCTCATGTCTGTGGTTAGCTTTAGGCAACAAATGCACTTTGGTTAAGGTTAGGGAAAGTTTGTGGTTTTGGTAAAATGTTAGTAAATATGTTGTACTGTATCTCAAGTCACTGCAGACTTTTTCTGTATTAAACCAAGACCATGATCTTTCCCTAACCTTAAACAAGTGCTGTGAGTGCCTGAACATGGCCATAAAAAATTTAATAATGCTTTAGTCACTACAAGCATATATTTTATTGCAAGATTGGATATTTTGGCAGAAAACAAATAAAGTAAGTTTTCAGTGAACATTTTACTGATGCGTTCAGTATCAACATTTTTGTGATTTGCCAGCTACGTTAATTCACAACATTTCCTCCTCCATTTATGTTTCCATTGAAATATCTCAACATCTACTGTATGAATTGTGACAAACGTTCATGGCCCCCAGAGAATGACTTTAGTAATCCTCTGACTTTTCCCCTAGTGCCACCAGCTGGCCAAAGTTTTCACTTATATAATGAAATATCTCCACATCTACCAGATGGATTGAGACAAAATTTGGGATGTACACCATCTGAAGTACTAGTGTTATCAATGGAATGTGACAGGTTTAAAAAAAATGAACTAATCTGAACAAAAGTCTAAAACTTGAAATGAGATATTTTGTCCCAAGATAAAGTTGAGAATATAATGTCATGCAAGCCAAAAGACTAAAACTTGAAATATGATAAGATGTCTTTGTCTTGAAACTTCAGAGCTTAAAATAAGTGTCACAGCATGCTGGAGGTCCTGTGACAGATATGTCCCTTGTATCTAGCAAACTATAATCCCAAATAAGAAAAACTTTCTAATTAAGACAAGGCAAGTGACATTTACTTGAATTAAGTCTTGTATAGTCAGCACTAGTTAATCCAACCCATACTGAAAACAAGTCAGACTAGATTTTAATTCTAAGTGTAAGATTATCTCACAAACTCACAAGTAGAGTTTTTGCAGTGTATCAGGTCATAAAAGAAAACAACTTATTTTGTCATTTGGTTTCATCTGTAGAGCGAGTCCAGTGTGTGCTACCTGCATCAAATGACGCAACACAATGAAACGCAGCTGTGTGTGTTGCCCATAAGCATTTTAAGAGCAGTTTCAAACCCGGACTTACTTGCCTAATTGCCTGCGTGAATGTACGACTAAACCCATGTCCTAGATTACATTTTTACATGTCTGATCAAGTTAGACCGCAGACATATGACTTTAATGTCAGTTTAACCTGCACTTGTTTGAGTTTCTAGTACAGCTCATCTATTCCAAGAGAGTCAATGTTTTCCACTGAATCTTAATACTTCAGCTCATGTCTAATGGAATATGTAGAAACTGTCATAATACATTAAGATGTGTGTACTTTATACTTAAATGTTAAGTGCATAAATTGATAAAGGGCTAGTTAGATAGTACTTGTAGAGACGTTTAATAAAGCTCTGTCTGATGGAAAAAAGAGGACAAAGTGAATAAAAGATATTAAAGCAATTAAAGATAATATGTTTGGACACTGAGGCTGTTATTGTGAAGCTCTGTCTATTGTACCATTGGGTCATTATGCAATGAAAGGGAGAGAGAGGAAGAGATGATATACCTAACATCATCCCTCAGGGTAATGGTGCAGGGCGGTAAGGATGAAGAGAAGGAAAGAAATGAGGAGGAGGAGGAGGAGGAGGAGGAAGGAAGCTGGGAAGAAACACAGACAGAAACAACTGCAGAGATAGGGAACGACAGAAGACAGTGTGGGAAGAAGTGAGAATGATAGAAAAACAGGAAGAAAGAAATGTTCAAAGATATGGAGAGAGATTAAGACAAAGAGGGAAGAAGAGAGATGCTGGAGAACTAGAGAGGTAGAGAAGTGAGGGAAGAGAGAAGATGGAGAGAGGAGAGGAAGAGAAACAAAGAAATGGTCAAGAGAGACAAAGAGATGGTAAAAGATAGAAAGGAAAGAAATGAGAAGAGAAAATGAGGATGGAAAGAGTAAGAAAGAAAAAAGAGGACAAAGTTGGACATGAAGAGAGAAGAAAAAGAGACACAAAGGAAGAGGGGCAAAGAGAGACAGATAGGTAGGTAAACCAGGAAAGAGAGAGCAAGACAGAAAAGAAAGCGAGATAAAAGAAAAAGAAAGAAAATAAAGGAGGGAAGGGAGAAAGAAAGTGAGAAGGAAGAAAGGAGGAGGAAATAGGTGAGCACATGGGAGAGGAAATAGAGAGGGAATTTGAAAGAGGAGGGGGCAGAAGAGATAGAGGACTGTGTGTGTGTGTGTGTGTGTGTGTGTGTGTGTGTGTGTGTGTTGTGGGGGGGGGGTATCCCGTAGGGTTAATTACATCTCTGTTCTCTGTCAGTGCAGCTCTCTCCTCCGCGATCTGAGTCCCTGCTGCAGGCTGACAGGCCACACACACACACTCACACATATGCACGCTAATATATACCCACACACTCATAAACACAGATAAATACACACACATCCATGCACATTCAAATATTACGACACACAAACAGAAATGTTCTCTGTCTCCTCCTTTTTGTCTTTCTGTCACTATTTCTCTCCTCTCTCTCCCTCTCTCTATCTCTCTTTCTCACTCTCACTCTCACACACACACACACTAACCACCGCAGTCTGTCCCAGGAGAACATGCGTTGTTCTGTACAGAGTTATACACGAAGAAGAGGGCCCTTACTCGTAATAGCTGTTAATTTTGCATAAATCATGCATAACATGACCCACATGTAAATCACTCATGTCAGCAGGATATCACATCCCAGCAGCTCCTTCTTCTTCTTCTCTATAGGAAACAACAGCAGCAGCTTCCATTTTCACTGTTTTGTCTCAGCTCCTCTGTTTGTCTTTGACTCCTGAAGATGAAAGAGAGAAAGATGCACATATAGTTCCCGTCTGGAAAAGTCATGATTGCTTTTCCTGTCAGGTTTTAGGAAACAGAAAATGTATATTTTGGCATTTCCATTAGGGTTGTATAACTTATTATAAATAAAGAAAATAAATGCATGACATTCAACATAACTTTTCCCCCTTCTCTCCAATAAAGTGCTTGGAGAAAATTTTCTTTTCTGTGACCAGTAATTTTGGAGGCTTTATTTGAAACTATGCAGTAGAGAAGGGAAGGAAAAATGAGGAGGCATACAACAACATTCGAACTGGTCCTTTTTTGACTTTTCAAACATCAGAGGAGAGTGGTGGCTCTAATAAGAAGCGATCACTCTTAATCTAATTTGGTGAGCTGACACTAAAAGTAAGTCAGTAAAACTGAACTTATATAGCGCTTTTTAAAACATGGGTTACAAAATGATTCACAGTTACAAATAAAAGAATATAGGTACAGAAAAAAGGAAAAGAAAGAAACCTAACAGAGAATATATGAGAATAAATGTCTCAATTGAAGATTAACAGTGTTTAAAACCCTACGAAGGATTCAGAGCAAGCAAGAACATCAGTAAAATGTCTTAGTGAGAAAATAGGTCTTGAGATTACATTTAAAACACTCGACAGAGTTTCCTGACCTGATCCCCAGGGGAGGACAGCAAAATCTCGTCAACACAAAACCTGATAGATAGTGTAAATGTTTGAGCCAGCTGAAAAAATTATATTATACATAATGTCTGTACTGGTGATAATATTTCAGCGTCACATCATCTGCTTTATGTTTGGCCAGAAAAAAAACCCAACACAGCAATAGTGAAGCGTTTTAAGGCCGACTTCTCCTTTAACTTCAAATGGAAAGCACAACTATCTGCAGCATCGTCACAGCAGTTGTCCTCTTGATTCAGTATTCAAAAGGAAAGTTGATTAAACATCAAAGTGCTCCTTGTGAAGTCTGAAGATTCCTGTCTTCAATAAAGGAGCCTTCTGCACAAATAACATGACAGGTCGTGTAATCCTCCTGACAAATCAGTAAATCTCCCTGTTGTTTGCACCTTTGTGGTTCAATCCCGCTGAGACGTGTCCCTCAGAGCCACGGTCTGCTTTATTAACCAGTTTTGCCTTAATTAGCTAATAGGATTGTTTTAACCATGATCCAAGAACAGAATAGCCCACGGGAAGACAAACACCAACTCTGTGGAAGTGTGTGTGTGTGTGTGTGTGTAAGTGTGTGCTTGCATGTATCCTCAGCTGTGTGACTCACTGTGCAATTGCATGTGCGTGAATGACTCAGTTTGGTGTGTGTGTGTGTGTGTGTACCAGTGCATAAATTGGGTGTGATTCAATGTTGCATGTGTGCAGGAGATTCTGTTTGTGTAAGATGCAGTGTGTTTGTGTGTGTGCCCATGCACGTGCGTGTGCGTGTGTCATGTAAGGCACCACAGTCTCCTTCTCTGCCTTAATTAACGCGGCTTCTTGCAAGACTTTCTCTGGAATATGAAACAATTTTACCTGATGATGCAAACGGCTGAAAACAGCGCCGGGTTAGTGCCTCGCCACCTCACCTGACACTTTCTCTTTATGTGAGTGCATTAATGTATGCCGGCGCTACATTTGTAGTTTTTATATCCATGTATTTTAGTGGCACTGCAATAGCCAAAAGGCTTATTTTGCTGGAGGAAATGTGTGTGTGTAAGCAAAATCCTTTGTACTGTATGATGAAAAAGAGCAGGCTGTATCACAGCTTGGCAATGATGTTCTTGCTACACAAGCGCACTTACACATCCATGCAGGCACACTCACACATACCCACGCAGAGACACACATAAGCCTCAGTAAAGTCCAGGGAAAAACTTGAAAAGGGGGCAAGAAAGAGACGAAACAGAGGCAGAAGGCACAGACGAATGACAAATATGCAAATTCAAGCAACTGAGCTCTGGGTCCAGTTAAAAAGAGAAATATTAGAATGATTTTATAAAATAACATCTGTGAATTCTCCTGTGTCCCTCCATTCAGCCAAGACATATGTGCATAAATGCAGGCAATTCAATTCAAAACCTTACTGTCCCGTAAGAGAAATTTCACTCATAGACAGGGTTTATATTAAAACACACTCACAATAAAAACACATTATAAAGGGCACACCAGCAGCTCAACTGGTAGAGGGCACGCACCATGTACTAAGTCCTTACCGCAGTGGCTCAGGCCCTTTGCTGCATGTCACCCCCCCCCCTCCTGTCTCTCTTCAGCAGTTCTTATCCAATAAAGGCAAAAACCCCAACAAATAAAAAAAAATAAATTTAAAAACACATTATAAAAAGGACAATAAAAATACCATATACACAATAAAGGCACATAACAAATCACCCCAACAGCCACTATATGGACAAGCACAAGTTGATAAGACCAGAGAGGGACTGTGTAGCTCGATACAGTGCAATAAAGGATGGCAGCTCATGGCCAGGTCCCAATGAAAGGAACTTAAAATTGATTTCCCTCTCTGTCCCTCTGTTGCAGTGTGGTGCATTCGCTTCTCCCAGGAGCCTGCGGACCAGTCGGTGGTACTGGGAGAACGGGTGGTGTTGTCCTGTGTGGTCTTCAACTACAGCGGCATCGTCCAGTGGACCAAGGATGGCCTGGCCCTCGGCATCGGAGAGGGTCTCCGAGGTGAGAGGGGGAAAGAAATCCTGTAGTGGGAGAGAAAAAAAACCTTGCAGCTTCACAAGCTGCAGGGATCAAAGTGAAGTGAAGAAGGGGAATAACTCAGCTACGGTTTCGGTTCAGTTTTGACTGTAAGAACCCTGACAAAAGCTTTTATGCCTGAAAAGTGTAGGGGTTTTTTAACATTAAGGGAATGAACACTGAACACAGAGAGAGCGAGTTAAGAGCCAAGAGGCGTGTGAGTGACAATCTGGGCAAAAATGAGTCCTGTATATCATGCTGAATTAGAGAAAATCCCTCACACTGCTGACAAAAGCAGACGCACATTCGCATTTACATTTTAAGCCGACACGCACGTCCAGAATGACTTACTGTGAGTGCAACACTAGAATACACTTCATTTCAGAGATGGGGAAGCATCACATGGAACCAAAAGTGAGGAGCATCAAAGGGTCAAAGCCACAACAGGCAGAGAAGAGGGTTTTTTTCTGCATTCAGGAAATGGTCAGAGCAAACTCAGAAGTACAATAAAAGAGACTGAGAGAAGAAGAAGAAAAGCAAAAATCCTTCTCCATTGAAATATTCAAACAAGCTCTTGACCACTGTGGCTTACTTAATGCTGGTATTCAGTATCTTATGACCGCAGCTGCTGACAGCTCTTACCTTTTGCCCATGATACATTTTGGCAAAATATTTCAGTAATGAAAATTATCTTTCAGACTTTTATCTGTTGAAAGATGAAAAAAAGAAGTCTCTGAAACAGAATTGAGAAACATCTTGATACTCACTCGGTGACTTTTCCACATTTTATAAACTTGATTTTGAACAGATGGCATGTTTTAGAAACAGTATTGGAAGAAGTAATCAGATTGTTTACCTAAACAAAACTACACCGACCTAAACAAAAGTAGCAATAATACTGCGTAAAAATACTCAATACAAGTAAAAGGCGTGCATTCAAACTTTTACTTTGGTAAAATGACTTAAGTATTGGCATCAAAATATACTCAGTAGTGCAGAATATCCCATCGCTTTAATGTTGCAGCTCGTAAAGATGAGGCTACTTTTTATACTGCTGGGTAGCTTAATCTATACTAAGACTTTTAATAATTTATTTGGTATATTTTTTGACATCATCATTATCTGACATCTTTGATGCTAAGTGGGATTGTTGTGGTATTTCTGCTCTGCATTTGCCTGCACCTATCAGTCAAACTGTGAGAAGGACTGTGACATCTTGTGTCTTAGATTTTGTGTTGGTGAAGTTAGAGACACTGCAAGGACTCAAACTCAAACTCTCATGTGAAATACATACAGTTTTTCTTTTGTTAATTCCAAACATACGGCTGTATGCTGGTTATGCTGTTAATTCTTTTTTTTTTCTCAAGAAAAACTTACTATACAAAGCTTTCATTACCTGCATGAAACCCTATTACAAAATCATTTGGCGATAGAGGGTAAAAAACCCTTTAGTTATATATGAAAATGTCACAGATATTTACTTTAAAGGTCCAGTGTGTAACATTTAGGAGGAGCTATTGGCAGAAATGGAATATAATATTTATAATATTTTTTAATTAGTGTATAATCACTTGAAAATAAGTATTGTTGTGTTTTCATTACCTTAGAATAAGCCATTTTTATCTACATTGGGAGCGGGTCCCCTTCCACGGAGATTGCCATGTTGCACCGCCATGTTTCTACAGTAGCCCAGAACGGACAAACCAATCACTCGCTCTAGATTGGGCCTTTCGTGTTTTTTGCGAGTTTCGCGGCCACCGTAGTTTCTCCTGCACGCTTGGAAGGGGAGGGTGAGGCAAGCGGTATTCAAATGGTTGCAAACTACAATTTCACCGCTAGATGCCACTAAATCCCACATACTGGATCTTTAATGAACAATCTAATAATGTACTCAACAAAATGTAACATTATAAACAGTAAGTACATTAGCACTTGCATACCTTGTGACCTTTTACGCTCTAAACCACATATCACATTTCTCATCGCACTGTAAATGAATCTACAGGCATTTTATAGCACTCAAACATATCACATACACATCCACCCACACAAACATCGAGTCAGTCCACCGCCCACACACACACATACACCAAACACAGACACATACACACAAGTGATAATCTGACATGTGATGTGAATCTTGTGTTTAATTCAATTTAATTTGCAGGTTCAGTAAAGGTCAGCACGTCTCTCTCTGTCTCTCTCTCTCTCTCTCTCTCTCTCTCTCTCTCTCTCTCTCTCTATCTCTTTCTCTTTCTCTCCCCCACCCTTCCTTTATTTCATGCTCCTCCGTCTTTCAAGCTACGGCTCCATCATCACTTGCTTTATGTATTTCCCAGATCCCCTCCATTGCTTTTTAGTTCTCCTCTCTTCTCTCTTCCTCTCATCCCTTCCTCCTCCCTCCCTCTCTCTTTCTGTTGGTAATGCTCTCTTTGTCCTTCTAGCCTTTTGCGAGCATGGTTCTGGTGACAAACACACCGGCATTTGATAAACATGTTGTCCTCTGTCTCTTTTTGTCTGCTTTTCAACCATCTATCATCACCTTCTGGCTATTATTTATCCTTAAGTTGTCTGTTGCTGTCATTCCTCCCTTCATCCCTGAAATACTGTTGCTCAATCTTTTGCTTCTCTTGTTGATATTGTGAACGTGAAGTCATGTCATGTATGGAGGAAAGTCTGTAAGTTGATAATATTCACACCAACAAATTGTATTAATTTATGCTGATCTAATGAGGTGTTGTTGATGCATGAAATATGACGTATAAGAGGTTGTCGTTATGTGCCCTGTATGATTTTATACAGCTGTTGATGACAGTGTGGGAGTGCAGATTGTGCAGTAAATTCATACCTGCAATTAGCACACCCACACACACGCAGAAGATCTGCGTTCATTCATCGACAAAAACAGTTTTCTCAACATTACATAGTTGTGCATGTAAATATAAAATGAAATATAGACAATCCTTTTAATATATGGTCAGTGTATAGTAACATGTATATATGTGTTTACATGTATCAATGCAAATACCTAAAATGCACACACTCATCTACTCACTACCTGAAGGTGTAAGTCATGGCAGCTTATTGTTCTCCTCCTTCTTCTCCTTCTCCTTCTCCCCGGGGTGCTTTCACCTCTGTGGTTGCTATGCTGCAAGGTGCTGGAGTGGATGATGTAATCTCCACTAATACTTTTGCCCGCACCCACCCTCCTTCCTCCTCTCCGCACCCCAACTGCCTGCCTGCTTGCCTGCCTTTGCCATCTGAATCCATGATGTCATGTTAGGATTGGGCACGGAGGATCAATGACTGCCCCCTAGTGGGACGTCACGCTCAATTATGTCTTTGTCTGAGAGGCGAGGGTTCAAACAGAGAGAAAAGGGGGTGTTGTAATTGGAACGGCGCTGCCTGTAGTTCTGCAGTTTGTGTTTCATACGGGAATTGATGTGGCATCATTGTATATGGGGCGATGTTTGATCAGTGTTTGTGCAAAAGCCCTTCAGCTGTTTATCTCTGACTGTGTTACTGTATTGCTGTGTGCGTGTTTATGTGTGTGTGCTGTGTACCTTCCTCTGTGTTGTTTGTGTAAAGGACATACTTTCATGATATCCAGAGGCTCTGGTTAATCCAAAAAGGTCTTCAAAACTTCTGAAATAAATGCTATTAATGCTAAATGCTATCTGTGTATTATGATAAAAAGCTTTGACATTTTCACATAAATACATTTGTTTGCTCTCTGTCTCTGATTGATGTAATGCAATTGGGATTCAGCTTTTATCCATTTCATAAGAGCTTTTACATTTGCTTTATCTTGTAAACAAATCAGGTGTCAGCAAAGGACAGAAATACAGTCACTGACATAGAATAAAAGAAGGTGACGAGTAGATGTATAATTGTTTTTAAAGGTTTTCTGTTCATTACCCTATAGATTTTTATACTGAAAAACGGCACGACATGCAGCTTGAATTTAAAGGGTCAGTTCACCAAAATTGCTGAAAAACTATATTTCCTCACTTACCTTCATCTAGCCATCCACATAGTTTGGTTTTATTTGCAGAGGTTTTAAGAGATCTGTCTCTGAGATTTCTGATGCAACCCCAATACAGTGGAGATGAATTCAATTTTGTGCAACTCACAGTATTGAAAAACAACATCTAAAAAATTTAAAAGCACATTAAAACATCTTTTTGCAGAAAAACTACCTGCAACTGATTACTCAGTGTTTTTAAAATAAAGATGATATTATCCTCAGATACAAATCATTTGTGAAGGCAGTGCTATTATGATGACTCATGACTCTAATAGCAGCGTGTAATGTGCCTCTTCCTTAATTCCAGCAATAATTTTAAAAGGTCATGTTTTCCAGGTGATACACTATTTTTGAATTACGTTCCAGAAGTTCATTTTCCAAACTTGTCGCAAATAAACATGAACGACTTACAGTAGAACTTAAACAGAAACTCCAACAAGCGCATGAATCCCAGAGTGAGTTTTCTACTTCATGTCTCTCCATCTTTTTAACTGTAAACCTGGTGTGTGTCTCCGGCAGCCTGGCCCAGGTATCGTGTGCTTCGGGCTCTGGACATCGGCCAATACAACCTGGAGATCTCCAATTCTGAGCTGTCCGATGACTCTCTGTACGAGTGTCAGGCCACAGAGGCTGCCCTGCGCTCCAGGAGGGCCAAACTCAACGTACTCAGTAAGTGAACTGGCTGCAGATACAGGAGCCATTGTTCTGAGAAATTTTTCAGATTTCCTATTAACCTCCACACATGTAGTTTGAGCAAAGGACCTTTTCATTCAAAGGAGACCAGAGATGATTATCAAATCTAAGAATGCCAAGTTACTTTTGTCCTTGTGAGGAGCAGGTTTCCTGAGTTGAGAGAATGACCTTCACACTCTAAAAGTACATAATCAATTTGAATGCACACATGTTCATTTTCCGACCTGGTTCAACTGGCTCTATACTACTGACTATATTTGATGCGTCATTCTTGCAGTGAATCTTTGGGTTTCCTATCTGTTTCCATTAGCCAAATCGTCGTTCTTCTTGGCAAGTCAACTTCCAGAATCCATGAGTTTCTCTGTTGTGGGAAACAGATTCTGCCAATATTGCAACAAAAACAAAAGATATGGTCAACAAAAGCACAAGAATCCAAACTGAGAAATACCTTAGCAGCAGTTATGTGTGTGTAACTTTGCGGTTTTGTGTCCAAACGTTGCTTGGTTCAAGCACACAGAGTTGGCTTGCAGATGTGGGAGAAACAGCATTTGGAGAAAGTTGTGGAAAAACACCATAATGAACCGGTGTTATGTGGCTCTTAAGCAAGGCATTTACTGTATCTGGAGCTGCCTATCTGACTAGTTACCATGGGCATCTTAACTTTAGCCATCACCTTAAATTTAGCAGGAAGTTGCTCTTGTTTGTGCAGTACTGATAAAAGAAAGAATGAAATATGGAAGAGAAACAACATATTGGAAAGGAATTTAGAAATTACAAACTACCAACAGCAAAGAGGTTAAATGTCAAGCAGTTATAACCTCCTGAGGAAAATGCTGGACAGCAGATTTGGATATCACTACAACATGGTGTGAACTTCATCCTGATTCCCCAAAAAGCAAAGAAGGTAAACATTACATTTTGCTGTTGTTTGGTGAAAACCACATGCTGTATTACCAAAATGTGGACTTTAAGGAACAAAGCCTTGTTTTAAGTATGGTGGTAATGCTTCTTCAGAAAATCCAATGTGTTTTAATGGGTTTTATTGGCATTAGAAGTAGAAGAAAACACTTGAAAACAGATTGAAGGTATTTAAGCTGTTCTATTTGAAAATCACCCAAGTCAGGCATTAATTTGTGTATGTATATGTACATGTATAGGTTTGTCTGTATGCATGAGTGCACACTTGCATAAATGTGTGTTTTTTAAAGCGTTGATTTGTGTGTGTGTCTCCTCCAGTTCCCCCTGAGGACCCGGTGGTTGATGGATCCCCGGAGCTCCTGCTGATGGCTGGGACTCCGTACAACCTGACCTGTGTGACCCGCGGAGCCAAGCCTGCAGCACACATCCAGTGGACCAAGGATGGAGTCGCTGTGGAGGGAGCCTACCAGTCCACGGTGACTCACACACACCCATGCACACATGCAGATGATAACAAACTCACATGTTAAACTAATGCAACATAAAACACACGTAAAACCATGAAGATTTTATGACACTAAAATGAGATCTGCATAATCTCACATGCTGACTAGTGGCTCCAAAAGAGATTGTAACACAAATTCTATTACTTACAATCTGCTCTTCAATAACAGCCACTCTCAGTCTGTTTGTTTGTTTATATGTTTTATGCTGTGGGCACTGCAAAGGGGAATTACAGTATGAACACCTCAGGCTGCACATCACCCCTGGAGTCCTGCATTAGGCAAATACAATATGCAGTGCACGCATTATGGTAGACAAAGTCAGCACACGACTTTCTTGGTTCTTGGTTTAAAGACTATAACATCTCAGCAGATGGGGACCATATTTATTAAGTAATGCTTTTGAATGCTTACAAATTGCAGATTCTGACCTGATGACCACTGGCCAGCAGCATTTTGTGCCTTGAAACCTAGTAGGAGACTTAAAGTGTTTGATATTCGATGAATACAGTATTTATTTTCAATAGTGGCAATGAAAGAGCGCAAACATCACTGAAATGCATTAACATATCAAACTAAAATCATTTTGTTTTAATGGAAACATCCCATCTTCTCACTCAGAGAAAGTCTTGATTACTCTGTTATTTGATGAAAGACACAACAGGAAAACAAAATGAAGTACTGACAGTGCTAAATGATATTATCACTTTTAGAGAAACAAAACACGAACTGCATTTTTGGACAAAGACGAGATACATTAAACTGAAATTTGACAAAACTTTGCAACCAAAAATTTCCTCTGCCTGGCCCAAAAATTAGAAATTTATTTGAAAAACAACAGCATGACACGAGAGTGTCACACCTCTCCTTTATCATATCATTCATTTATCACATTAGTTTATTTTTTGGGCTGCAATGTTGGTTCAGTCATCCACTGTTTAACGTTTCAGTTGAGTTTTGAATTAATTGTTTGAGCATGATGACAATATGGGAGAAGTCATAGTAATTGTACCTTTGGTTTCTCTACATTTAAGATGTTTAAGTTGAATAAAAGGCAATGAGGTTTGTAATGAAACTTGATAATACCTGCATGGTTAACTTATGGTTAACTACTTTTATTAGGTTGTAGGTTTGATTCCCACTTGGGCCACATCCTGCAGTTAAATTGATCTACTTGTGGTATTGTGGTAACAGTTAACTTTGTATTCACAAAAAGTTATGCCTACGTACAGTACTGGCTCTAAACCACAAATTTATTTAAATCGAGGTTTTGAGCTCAATCGGATCTTCATCAGATCAATCTTGACCTGATCCAATTGATCCAGGGTTTTTCAATAGCCTTGCGTCTACAAGTGATGTGTGAATAATTACACTCCCTCTTCATTAAACTTTCTAATACCATCGTCAACCATGCTTGCACACAAGAAAAGTGAAGTAGGTGTAGATACAGAACACACATATCTTATCATATCCTAACATCAGTTACTTTCCACACTTTATGGTTGTGACACAACTTGAAACATGCACAGATCCCAGACATGTTTAATTAACCCACATGTACAGCCACAGACTCTCTCTCTCTCACACACACACACACACACACACACACACACACACACAGAGGCAGGAACTGTACTCTGTGACACTTACGATCGCAGTGATATATTTTGCACTCTTTTCTCCCACATTCACACTCTTCACACTCCCATATACTCTCCTACAAACATGAAATTATGCCTGCAAGCGCACACTCACGCGTAGACACACACTCACATATGCACACTCATGCTTTCATGTGCACACAGAGGCAGCAGCAAACACTGACTCACACACTCACACACAGATGTTTTTACCTCTCTTGCAGCCAGTTTTATGCCCCCACACATGCTCATGCATATTACATGCTGCTTTTATGTTACCGCGTTACTGACCACGCATTTACACTACAGTGAAGGCTGTACACACTTTCTTGACAGATTTTGTAGCTGCATTGGAAAGCACCCAACCTCCAGAATCCAACAAGTCTGTATTTTATGTACTTATTGTGCAGAAAAAGATTTATAGCTTATGTTGTATGGCTGCAACAAAGGATTATTTTCATTATTGGTTTATCTATCAATTATTTTCTGATTAATAAAGAAATCTTTTAATCTGTAAAATGTAAAATGTTAATGCCCATTGCAAATACTGAAAGCCCAAGATGACAATTGATCAAAAATGATCACATTTCTTCTTCTGTCTGACCAATTAACCAATTATATATTTAATCTACAATGATATGAAAGTGAGAAAAAACGTTTCAGCTTTACTGTGTTTCTTTTCTCTTCTTTGTCATTGAGTATTCAGCTCTCACTTAAAAAGTCCAATGTCATTATAAAACTGAATTGCTTGCGTTAATTGAAAGAACATTTTACACAGAAATATGTCTCCTTTAAACTCTGTTGAAATTCTCTTCTGCACTTTTTCAGTTTCCAACTTCTTTTTTCCTTCCTGCATCAGGTCTAAAAATGTTGTTTATTTTATTTCTACCTCCAGATTGCTGTTTCTGTTTCCATTTTATGCTATTTCTTTATCTCTCTTGGCTCCATTAGTAACCCTCCTATGCCTCTGCTCTTTCTCCTCCCCTTCTTCTCTCTTATTTCTCCCATGATATTTCCCACTCTCTCCTTTTTTTTTGTCCTTTTTGTCCTTCCCCATCCACCGTGCTCCTTCTCTTGTGCTTTGATCTTTCTCTGTTGGCTCCCCTCCCTAAATTCTACCCACTCCATCTTCTACCAACAACCCTCCTCTCCCTCCCTATTTCTTTGCTGAACAGGAAGTGCTACCAGACAGAAAGAGAGTGACGACCAGGAGCTACCTGCCCATCACACCAGCTGACACTGACAGCGGTTGCAACTTCACCTGTGTGGCCAGCAACCCGGCGGTGCCGATGGGAAAACGAGCCACTGTTACCCTCAATGTCCACCGTATGTTGCCCTTTTTCTTTGTCAGAGTGTAAAGGTGCATAGGTGGGGCTCAGGTGACTGGGGCCAAGCAGTTTGTGTGTAGACACATAGCAAAATCACAATATAATTTTAATTAGCTGCCCCAGCACTTGTCAACTTGATGTAATTATTAGTGGAAAAACAACACATATGCTATGAATTTACAGCTGCTATTTTTCACCATTCTCAAGCTTGGTCTGGTTCCCGATTTGATTTAGCTGTTTGCATTGTTTTGGCACCATCTTTGGGGCCAGTCAATTCTCCTAAAACAGTTCAGCAAGTTGACTTTCTTCAACAACTGAAAAACCTGAAACATTTTGTGTTTAAAAGGATTTCAGTTGTGTCCCTGAAGAAATAAGGAATGACTGCTCACAAGGAAAGTGTAGTTTGAATTTTCAATCAAGAAGATTGATGTGTTTTTCCAACCCAGTGTAGTTAGTAATTACTGGAGGAATAACTGCAGTAACAGCAGATGTAGAACCAGTGCTATGTTAGTACAGAAGGCTGTAGAGAAGTGGAGTGTTGGAACACCAGATTTTATTGTGAAATTTATAGTTTAGACTTATTTGTGTGGGAAATCAATCCTTATGCTACTTGGCGCAGCTGAAGCACAACAGTCATTCACACAATCATTCAGTTTATCTTTAGTTGTACATTGAATATATATCTTTGCCTGTGTAGACCCTCCTACGGTGACCCTGTCCATCGAGCCTCGCTCTGTTCTGGAGGGCGAGAGAGTCACCTTCACCTGCCAGGCCTCTGCCAACCCTCCCATCATGGGCTACAGGTCTGGAATAATTTTTGCCAACATTTAACCTTAAATAGAAAAACTGAGTTTACTTTAATATATAAAAATGTACTATTTATCAAACAAACAATATGTTATTACTCACTTTGACATCATTGTTGCAACTTTATGTCCAGTTCAGGATTTGATGGACTTTTTGATGGTGGTCAGTGTTTTTTTAGGGACAGTGTTTCATTTGATAAATGCAGCACAGCATCAGGAGCCAGACTGCAATTCTGTTTAATACCAATAGATTTTCTTTCATCTATTCCAATCTGCTTGTAACCACCATCTGGGGGTGATCCTGAATTGTAATTTCTGCTTGCAGGACGAAATTGGTAAAAGTATTGAACATTTGTACAATTAAACGCTGACTTTTATCTTAAGTGACAGCACTGAAGCACTGCAATTGCTAAATGCTGGACTTAAACATTGTGGTTTTAATCTGAGGTTTGAGACTCACACCAGAGGGTCCCAGTGTGGGAGCACTGCCAGGTACTTAGGCACTGAGCCTATTGAGCGTATATGAGTGTATAGAATGTTATCTAATGGCCGATGTACAATATGGTTATATGATTTTGATCTAGATATCTGGCAAGATACAGTATGGATAACAGAAATTAAGAGTAATTTATTTCTTTAACTTGCAGTCATTCCCTCAGGTTTTGACATCAAGGCTTTTTAAATTTTAGTTTAATAGCTTTAATTGATCATATAAAAACACTCATTGTCTAATAATGAAAATCTAACAATTGGATCACCACCAAAAAATTATAAAAATCCATCATGCTTTTGAGATCTCCAGCCGACAAACAGACATAACAATGATTTGTAATGCTTGAAAACTTGTTAAATGTTGATGTGTTTCTCTGTCAGGTGGGCAAAAGGTGGCGTGTTGCTGGAAGGGGCCAGAGAAAGTGTGTTTGTCACCACAGCAGATCACTCCTTCTTCACAGAGCCCGTGTCCTGTCAAGTTTTCAACACTGTGGGAAACACCAACGTCAGCATCCTGGTGGATGTGCACTGTAAGTAGAGTGCAAACACTCGTGAGCTGAGTGGGACTCTGATGATATATATGTGTTCTAGTAGCTATATTTGTCGGTATTTGTTTGAAGAGCCACACTGCATTTATTTTGTTACTCCACAGTATTCATGTATTGTACAGAATACATTTGAAGCTGATGGTTACTGTATAATCTGTTCTCTCTGTTCTGTCCAATTCAATTCAACAAAGCCTTATGGTATTGTTATCAAAGCTTATAAGAGATAAATAAAAATCAATATGTAAAAATGTAGTGACAGTACATGTAATCAAACTAGTTTCTGAAAACAACTATTACTGAAAATACTTAAATAAAACACTTAAAGAATAGAGAAATATATAGAATCAGAAAAGGAAGGAAGAAAATTATGTCCATTACAGTAAATAGCATTAAAGGAGAAAGAGGAAAATGTACCACACTAAACCATGTCTTTATGATAAGAGGTTATAATCTCCTGCCAGCTACATGAACAGTTTCACCAAAGAGAGTTTGAATTAGTTCCACTCTAATAAGTTCTACAAGAAATTTGGGGGCAAAGTTGGGGCAAAATGTATTTTTAATATTTTTTATATTTTGGGTGTTCTTTTTCTGTTTCAGTTTCAATCCTGTCTAACCATAGTTTTTTAGCCACTTAGTGATAACCAAAGTCTGTATTTCATACAAATGTGTCTGTGTACTGGGCTTTTAATTCTCTTACTCTCTTTCAGTTGGCCCAATACTGGTAGTGGAGCCCAGGCCAGTTACGGTAGATGTGGACTCTGATGTTACTTTGAACTGCAAGTGGTCTGGTAACCCCCCTCTCACCCTCACCTGGACCAAGAAGGGCTCCAACATGGTGAGACAAACCATCAAACCTTCCCCTGACCTTTGACCTTGAACTCTATATTTTATGTTTAAGTTTTTACTTTACTAAAATGTCATATATTCCAATTTATACAGGAAGAAAAAGCAAGTCAGAACAAAACATATTGGGGTAAATGTTCCAGAAAACCCCAGTCCCAACCTATATTAATGTCCAAGACTTAGACTTCATAAATGTCTGCTAAGTTGTAAAGCAGACGATTTGAAGTGGGACTCTGTCTCCGTATCTTAAATCATTAATTTAAAAGCTCCAGGAAAAAACTATAGGAGCCTGCTGAGTAAATCAACATGTTTTATGAATTAAATATAGTTCTCCCTCCCTCCCTGTTTGTGTATGTCCAGGTGCTCAGCAACAACAACCAGCTGTATTTGAAGTCAGTGAGCCAGGCTGATGCAGGCCAGTATGTCTGCAAGGCCATTGTGCCCCGGATTGGAGTGGGAGAGACTGAGGTTACACTCACTGTCAATGGTCAGTTACTATCCAATTACTCTGCTATTAACAACAGTGCTGATATTAGCAAAATATATAAAACGTGTCAAAGATGGAAAATGAATAATGAAACCGTTTGAACCTCCATGGTGTGTTTGTTTATTCAAGAAACGTGTGCATCATCCATGTATCTGTATCTCTCTGACAGCTGAAGCAGCTGAATGTACAGAGTATTGCATGGGGCCTAGACAGGCCCAAAGCCAATATTTCAACATCAAAACTCTCTGCCAAAGAAGCCAGCAATTACTTAATAAATCAAAACTGATTCACCAAGAACACAATGACAAAAATGCAGTTCACAAATGGTCTTTAAATCTTCACCTGCTGACAAACCAAAAAGGGTGACAGTGACATTCATTGGCACGTCCTTGCAAAAATGTGGAGCTGAAAGCTTGATGAGCCAGTGACTGCCTTTGTACGCGTTCACTCACCGGACAATATGTTAACACAGTTAGTTCAAAGGATTCAAAGGAAAGTATTTGCACCATCCACTCCTTTCTCACGACTGACTGCAAACCATGATGCATCTATTTTGTGGCGCCGTTATTGTATGGCGCAACACAGCTAATATGATATCTTTCTCTGTTTTGGGTTCTCAATATGGGTTTATACATAACTTGATGCAAGAGGTTAACCACAGTAAAACTCTAATATTTGAAATGATGTTATAAAGGGTGGTGTGACCAGGTCCTTTTCTGTCCTAGCTATTAAATGGTGACTGACTTATCAGTCGAGACAAGCTGCCATAGCTGTTTCTAGAAGCATCTTTGTCATGTTGATCAAAGACGGAGATGTTCAACAACCTGTATGGTTATGTTTATCTCATGCACGGTTATCATCTTTTTTCTTTGAATGGATTCTAGCTCTGGATCATGAAGGTGACATCCCCGTTCTTAATCCCACCTACGAAGCTCTGATTGGCTTGGTTGTTTTTCCAACTGGGAAATAGATGTCAATGAGCACAACACCCAACTGCTTCAAATTGCTGAAAAAATCATAAATGTGGGCGGTGATTTAGAGGTCTGGAACTAGGCTATCACATTGTCAAATATAGTATAAAATCTACTCACTGGTGGTCCCTGGTTTATGGTTCTTATTGTAAGGGTTAATGTGGTAATGACTTGTTGATGTGTTGCAAGTTCACTGTTAGTGTAATTCTCAAACCTTATGATTTGTTGTACTAATCCTCTTCTCCATCTCTCTTTCTCTCATCCTGCCTCACTCACTCAGGCCCCCCCATCATCTCCAGTGATCCAGTCCAGTACGCTGTCAGAGGGGAGAGAGGAGAGATCAAGTGTTACATCGCGAGTACTCCCCCACCTGATAAGATTGTAAGTCCATCCTTGGAAGTTGTAATCTACTGCAGAGGTGCTCGACCTTTTCAGATTGCATCTGCCTCAAACAGAATCCTGATCACAACAACTCCTGGTCCATCCTGAAAACAAAATGATTTTCACTTCCTCGCTTCAGCTTGTGTTAGCGAAACGATTGGCACAAGTGACTTCATTCTCCAACTGTGTCACGAGCATGTGAGAACGATCTGTTCCTCCACTGTGGTGGAAGGTGTGACTCATCAAAAACAGCTGCTGTAGTGTTTGTTTGAAATGAAAGAGGAGACACGCACTACTGTACACATGTTCCACTGAAGTGTTGGAGTGCAGCCGATAAGATACAAGCAATCATGAAAAAAAGTATTTTATAACTGTTTATTGTTAGTGTAATTGATAGTCTAGGGTGAGTGCATTAAATCGCTTTTTGAAATATGGAAATATTGAAAAGGAAAAGGTAACATAATAGTGGAAATCCCATATCTACTTAATCACCAAAATGTGATCAGCTGATCGGTGACGCAAAAAATCCAGCCAAATGTTATAGCAATTTTGAGTCATCTTGTTTGCCAACAGACCAACAGAAAGCACCAACAGAATGCATCCACCATCCACCTTTTTAGTTTTATTGACATGGCTTTTATTTTTTCTGCTCTTACAAGCCTATAAGACATGTCACAACTCAGGTCTAAGTGATTGTCTGACATAGTGATTGTCGATTGAACTTGTTTCAATTGTCAACTACTTGTAGCTGTCCATTTTGACTTTAATGCTACCTTGCTAACTAGTTTTCCTGCACTCTCAATCACAGCCCAAGTGTTTCAACTGACTCAACTGAGCTTGATATTTCCAGGTACCCCCTGAGATACAAGTACCCCGGTTGGGAATCACTATTGTAAGACATGTCAACTTTCCAATCACACAATCACTTTCACAATCACATTTCTGACTTTCAAAGCCAGTCTACAGCTGTGTTTCCCAACCTTTTTGACTTACGACCCTATGGGACTCAATGGGTTGTGACCAGTTCAACAAAACATGGATTCTTCCTTATCGTACTGTTTTATTTGACTAATTATAAAAGCCAAAAGAAGTAAAATTGTCTGGTGATTCACAAGAAAAAAATGAAAAATTAACTATTTTGTCTTGCAGAAAGATGTTTTTTTCTGCTTTACTATCCTGACAAAGCCTGGATTGTCTAAATGTTCTACAAAAGATGCCATCAGGATAAAATAAAATATGCTATAATCACATAAATTCCAATTCAGTGATCCCTTTCAAAGTGGTAACCATCTTTTCTCTATAGGAAAGCGTTCATATTGCCTTACCAGAAAACTGTAATGGAATATCCTCCTGAATGTGCCGTAGTTGCAGAACTGCATGCTGTTTTTTCATTCCTGCCTGAGTGCAATACTTGATCAAACTACAATTTAGTATAAAGTGTCTGGAATGTGATGTGGGGAAATATCAGAATACTCACAAATCACAAAAAGAAGCCAGAAAATGGAAATAAATCAAATAAATAATAAATTTGAAGGCTAGAATGAGTGAGAGAGAGTGAGGGGGTGAAACAGATTGAAATGAGAGGGAGAGAGGTGGAGGGAGAGTAAAATTCTGTACCTTTCAGCGTCAATTATCCAATTGTGCAGTGCAGACATGACAGAAATCTGAGCTTTTAGGAAGCTTCAGCCCCCTGCTGCACTGGCTGAGAGCTCAGAGCGTATAATGTGATACGACATTATAGTCTCGGCTTAATGCAGAGACACAAGGACTTATAAAATATGGAATATGATGCTGTATATGTATCTGTGTGTGTGTGTGTGTGTGTGTGTGTGTGTGTGTGTGTGTGTGTGTGTGTAAAAGAGGCAATGAGAAACTGAGAAAGAGAGACAGAAATACAGTGAGAGACAGTGGTGGTGCAAAACAAAATGACTGTGAGAAAAAGCGATAAAGAAAAAGAAAGAAAGTGAGGGATTTTGAGAGGCAGACTGTGGGGACACATTATGTAAGATTGTCAGAGGGAAAAATGCTGAGGATTTGGTGCTTTATTAAATGTCCTCCTCATTCATTCTTGATTACAGTCTCCTTTTTCCTTTTTTCAAACCAGGTTAAAAGGTACATTAGCCCAACATATGACTCTATGTATATTTGATATCGCCATGCTCCATATTTAATACCCTCAAATTTCTACCTCAGCAGATTTTAAGTAGAAAAACCTGAGTGTTTATCGCTCATGTACACTTGCTGCACTCTGTGTGTGTGTGTTCTGATTTTATTTGTGAGGAATTTCTTTCTTTCCCAGCCTGAAAAGTTGCTGCACAAATTTTAATTAGGCATATACTGCACCAGGAGAAAAAAAGTACCACACCAAGGTGTGAGAATATAATTTGTTTTGCTTAAAATATATTTCCTGCCCAGACTCGCTTTAGTCACTCCTAACCTTTCTTAACACCAGCCCATCTGTTTGCTAAATGTTTACTTGTGATTATGTGTGTGTGTTCGTGTCTGTATGTGAGTCTATCATGGTTAATACTACATAAGATAAGATAAAGTGAAATTAGCATTATTGATCCCTGAGGGGAAATCGGGTTATTGCAGCAGTAAAGAGTGGAGTTTAGATAAAAATCAAACAAATAAAACATATTGTAAATTGCATTTTCATCACACTAATACAGAGCTCCCATCGGCTTGAAGGACTTTTGTGTTGATTAGCAACAGATTTATAGATTTACAAGTGTTTTAGTGTACAGATGTATCAAGTCTTTGATCTTAACTTAATCCTAAATTGACGTATACACCTTGTTTACCATTTTAATGCAATCCTTTTTAAGTGGCAGATCACACGGAGTGAGGTTGAGAGCATGTTTTGCCTACAAAGTGAGGCACTGTACTACTAGTGGCCTGTAGCCGTTGATCTTATGTATGTGTTCATGATTTAATGTTAAAATAATGATACAACTTTATATACCACTTTTTAAGCACATTAAAAGAATGCTTTACAACACACAAAAGAGACTACAGTAAGATAAAAAAACACAACTGCATGTCAAAAGTATAGAAAGTAAAAATCTACAATTAAATGTATAGGTAAAACATAGATACAAGTAGAATAATAAAAGACAGGAAAGAAAAAAATTATAAAAACACCTCCACACCACCCTTCATTAGCAAGCGAGATTTGATTTGAGACATACCAACTTGGTTAACCGAGATACTCGGCAGGGAATTTCAACCACTCTTGGTAATCAGGTGAGTTGAAACAGCTCAACTTGATATAGGTGTATAGTTCCATCCTCCTCTATTATTTGGTTCCCTATGTCAGTCATCCAATGAGGCTTCACTCAGCAACTCCTCAGAAAAAATCTAGAAACTAAATAATCCTTCTAAAATGTGTGTTTCAGGTTTGGGCGTGGAAAGAGAACGTGTGGGAGAAGGAGAAGGGCACCCTGATGGAGAGGTACACTGTGGAGCAGAGTAAACCTCCATCCCAGGGCGGGGCCGTCCTCTCCACCCTCACCATCAACAACGTTATGGAGTCTGACTTCCACTCGCCCTACAACTGCACCGCCTGGAACTCCTTCGGACCCGGCACCATGATCATTACCCTGGAGGAGACAGGTATGGACAAACAAAAAAGGGGATTGTGGGTGTCAGTTGAATATGGCAGTGCAACATAGGCATCGTGTCATAGTCAAAATAGATCAAGAAAAACTTGTCTAGTTGGGCACTTGGTTCTGAAGTATCATTAACCATCATTATGTCATCAGTCGTTGCTCCACTTTAAGTAACAAATTATTTGACAAGTGTTTGTGACAAATGATATTAGTCACAATGACCATCATACTGAACCTAATTGTTTTGTAAATAAAAGGTACCCGGTTAAGTTTTTACCATTAGTGGCACTGTTGAGCATTGTTTTGATAAGTGGATCCATGTATTCTTTGTATTCCATGTTCTAGTCATGGATGTATTAGGCTATGAACTGGATACAGGACTCCAAGATGGCTCCCGTTCATTCTAATAGAAGTTGCTCATCCAGAGCAACTTCTCCTGGTTTGATTTGTTGTGCTTTGTTTTCATGCACATGAAAAAAGCTTTTCTAGGCTCTGAGAAAGATTACAGTCATAAATCTACATGGTTTAATAATTCATAATACAAATGTTCAATGTTCATTTGCCATTTAAGTTGTGCTTTCAACAGTTTTACAGACATCACTTTTATAATAGCAGTCCATGAGGAAAATGCTTTTGGGCCATTGGGGATATTTTTGTTGTTTATTCAAACAAATTTGTAGCAAGGCTGACTCGCCACACAGTATCCAGCTCTCTTAATACATCCATGGTTACACCTGCATATCGACATTTGGTGGCAGCAAAGACCCTTAAAATGTAGCATTGTGCCAGTAAAGGATGTTTTTAAAACATTATAGAGAAGTCTTTGCAAACATTCTAAAATATATGAAACACATATTTTCAACCTGTTTGTTAGACCTTAAAGTATGCACACAAGCACACAGCAATACAGACTTCTATGACTATGGCAGTATTTGTTTCAGATATTGTTCCAGTGGGAATTATCGCCGGTGGTACGGTGGGCTCCTCCATTCTGCTACTTATGTTTCTACTGGCACTCGCCTTCTTCCTCTACCGCCAACGCAAAGGCAGTGAGTGCACACAGTGGTTCTCTAATCTGTGCGTGAGTGTGTGTGTAGGGGCAGGCACACACACATACTGTATGTGTCTATCAGTCTTTCTTTCATCCACTCTCCCTATCTGTCATTCTGCCTCTCCACGTTTGAAGAAAGGAACACATGCCAGCCGTATAGCATTTTATTCAAATGAGATTAATGAATATTCATTTACTATGGCAAACTGCCTTAAAACGCCTACTATACGTTTCCCTTTTCATTCTACTGACATGGAATTGTGTGATTATTTTTTAAATAAATCATATTTATATGCCACTCGTACACTAGATACATAAATAACAGAGCATAAAACAACAGCATTTAAAGGTGAATAGTATTTAAATTATGAATTCCTATATGTTATTTCTACAGCCTACAGCAATCCAATTAGCATTTATGAACACAAACCACATTTCCTGAAACCAGTGCTAAGAACATGTAGCGTCTTTAAGTTGTTTAATTTTGAGCTGCTCCGTAGCAAATAAAGAATTGGGAAAGACAATGAAGGTGACTGGCAGAGTCCCCAGAGGGATTATATTTTCTGGTTCAGAGCTGATAACACCACTACAGAAAATATATTGTTTGGAAGTAGAAACTCAAACAAACTCTCCAGATAAGCGGTCTGTCATTTGTTGTACGATGCAGCTCAAGACTTCACAGATTTAAATCTTTACTTTTAAGATTTCTGCTTTTGGAAGAGAGTTGTTCATGGTGACAAATATTGACTGTACTAGGGATATATCACTTAAAATGAGCAGTATTATCATTTCAGGTTGCACAAGGCAATGTTTACCATATAAATATACCTGTTTTATTGGCCCAAAATAAAAAATTTTGCTGTGATATAGAAGACTGTCCTATCCCATCTAACTAACCTAATTAAACTCCTTTAATTGAAATGACATAAAATATGTTTAATCTCTGCCTGTGCATATTTAACCTTGTGCTGCTGTAGTCTTTATGTTAATGTGACAGCACAATTCAGACTTCTGCCACGTTGGAAGTGTTACGGAAATATTACTAGGTCTGGCCTAATAAGATTGCCGTTATGACTTTTATGTAAATGTGACTCTGGCACTCATTCCAATATAAGACAAACATGTAACATTTGCCAGCACATGTATGTAGAGTAACAAGGTACATGTCTGAAAGAGGCTTAAAATGCTGTAGATTCACCTTTTTGCTCAGAATACTGAATCTATTTTTCTGTTGCATCTAGTGTTTGGTCAGGACCGAAATAAAAAATATAAGTGTAAATTGCAATAAATGTTAAGTGAACCTTCTCACCACCTTCTGCTCCACCAGAAACTAAGAAGAAGTATTTTAATATTAAGGAGTCAACAGTTCAGTGACATTACAATATTGTGCATGATTTCTGAGTGATAAAGTCCTCAGATACCTTTTCCTGGCATTTGAGACAAAATGGTCGACTGCAGCATTAAAGACCCCCCCCTGTAGATTTTTTAAATGTAACTATAGCATCTATGTTTTTGTTTGTAGAACAATAAGACAATTCCACAGTGTCTTTTTCAAATCACCACTAGAGTCACTCATTCAGTACAGTAGGGGCTTACATAAAATTTCATGAAAAGAATATTGGCTTTCAGTCCAAGTTAAGTGTATGCATTAAAAAAAGTATAATCAACAATCATAAGACCTTCTAACAGAAAGAGCTGCTCCAAAATGTTCATCTTCATTTTCAACCCTTGCGGCTTCTAAGAAGACATTAATGCCAAAGGAATGTGCAGTTTTCTGACATCTCATTTCCTCATGGTGAATACCAAAGTCCTCAAAATTCATCCATGGCCAAGTTGTTACCTCTTTCTGCCTTTTGAGCCTGACAGCCTGCCAAATTGCTTAATGCACCATTATCAACTGAGAGAAATAAAAGAAACAAAGCAAATAATGGACGAGACAAGCACACAGAATAAAGTGGTGTTGTTTTTGTTGCTTTTTTAACAAGACTGTTAAATAAATCAATAATTTATCTTGACGTTGACCCAGAATATGACCAGAGGTTGTGTTTTTCTTCCAGGTCGCCGGGGTGTCACCCTCGGTAAACCAGACATCAAGGTAGAGACGGTCAACAAAGAAACCCACAGCCTGGAGGAGGAGACGGCCGACGTCTCCACGGCAACCCGAATGGTCAAGGCCATGTACTCCGTGAGTAGACACCCATCTGAGTCACCGGGGGCCGTGAAGAGGAGACGCATGGGTCAATGGCCTTAAATGTACAGATACACCGACACAAAGGGAGACATGGCAAGAGAGGCAGCCACACACACACACACACACACATATTCACACTTGAATGTACACACACACACAGTCAAGCAGACACACATGCGCAAGGCCTGCCTGTGAACAAACACACAAAAAAACACATTCTAACACATCAAAATTACACTGACACTCACACACACACTCACTCGACCCAAAATCAGGAAACCGCCTGCTGTACATACACACAGATGAAGAAAAACAAAGACAGATGAGAAAGAGCATATACACACACAGATACACCATAAAGTATGGTACCTTGTAAAAAAAACATAAACACACACAATTCAAATTAAATTTATAGTACAGACACATTCATTCTCTTTAAATTGCACACACATTTGCGCACCTGAAAGTACTTGCACACACTCACACCGAAATAAGAAACATTAACACACACACACACACTGCTCAACATTGTGTTCCTTTTAGAAAAGCATTCAGCCCTGGAAGTCCTGAAGAATCTATTCGACGAGGCTCCTTTGGAGCGGTTTTAAAGCTCGGCCCAAAACCTTTTTTCCAACAACTAGCCGTTTCTCGCCTTCCACTCTCTTGGGATGAAAAACCTGAAACTCTGTTTTCCTCTCCCCTCCCTCTCTTCCTTCCTCACCCTCCCTCTTTCCGTGTGTGTGTTTCGTTGTTTGATGGTTTAGTTTCTGCCCTCTGTTTCCCTCTCTCCCTCCACTCAGCCGTTCAAAGACGACATGGACCTGAAGCAGGACATCAGGAGCGAGAGCGATACTAGGGAGGAGTACGAGCTCAAGGTGAGATGGCTGCGCGCCCGCAGAGACATTTCAGCATTTTGACGTTGTTGTTTTTCTGCAGCATCTTGAACATGATATCCTGCATGGTGCACAGACATACTGTATGTCATGAACATATCCATCATTAAGTGTCAATTATCAGTTCCTACTTTTTCCTCAGGTTTGACATTTGCACTGGAGTTAAAAGATTGTTTTTCATAACAATGCCACTTTTATTCATAATCTCTGCCACTGAAGTTCCCAAAACCGATGTAGGTGATTATTTTTGCATCATTTGCAGGTTGCAGATTCTGCTAGGTCTGCTAACTCCTCATTTTGGTTTCCTCAAGCTACAGTGGAGCTAAATTCTCACAAACTAACCAAACTAAAGGAGGAAACAAACTGCTTCAAACCCAAATAGATTATTATAAATAGGTTACTTTTATTCCAGAATTAGCTGTTGCCCAGGTGAACTTCCTGTCGCCTTGTATTGGACACCATGTTTATCCGGGTAAAATGAAGCTGTATCATTATGTTTTGTATTCATACACATACTGTGTGCTGCATCACTCACACACCATTACATTTTTGGACAGCATGAACAACAGCACGCCACCAAGTGCACCAACATCACCAACCATATCAGCCCACACTGTGACTGACAATAAACAGTACATACAATATGAGAAGTATGTAATACAATATAATAGGAGAATGAGTTGAGAGTTGCTTTATTTCAGCAAATTAGGTCTTTTTCAAAGAGTCAGTATCTCTTTCAAATTTCTTCTTAAAACACTTTTATCAGAGAGCTTATCCTGATTTTACTTTACGTTTTTACTAGATTTTTAACATAGTTGTGTTCTTTTTTATTTTTAATTATTATTTTATTTTTAATTAGTATTATTATTATTTATTATTTATGTTTTTATTTTAAGTGTTTTTATTTGCCTTTATCATTGGATTTTGTGTTGAAAACATAATAAAACATTATTTTATGTTTTGTTGTGGATTTAAGAAAAATGCCATAGTTCCAGGTCCTTCTACAGTAGCGCTCCCAGTCTTTCTTTATGATTGACGCCATCATAGAGTTATATATTGTAAACCCAAATGTAAAAGAACTGCCTTTGCTTGCCATGTCATGCCAAGCTAACCAGACCAGATGTTTAGGTGTCTTTACTACTTAGCCCAATGGTTTTGCTTCTTATGCACAGTTCAAATAATCGGACTGAAAGAGTAATATTCTCCCATCTGATCACAGGATCCAACCAATGGCTACTACAATGTCCGAGCCACCACCCATGATGAGGCGCGCCCCCAGTCCCGTGCCATTCACTACCAAGGAGAGTTTCGCTCCCCGAACCCAAACAGTGGACCAGCCGGTGCCACTTCCAGCGGACCCTCAGCTACCGCCAGTGGTGCTGTTCCCCCCAGCGCAGTGCCAGGCTCAAGGGCAGGCTGCTACGACCCCCGCCCACCTTCCAGGATGTCCCATGCCACCTACGCCCAGTTCAACACCTTCTCCAGGGCGCCGCAGAGCCAGCAAGCACCTCCCAATCCAGCTCTTCAATCACCTGGAGATTACCCCGGAGACTGCGGCCTGTTGGAGAGCACAACCCAGCTGGCCTATGACAACTACGGATACCCCTCCCAGTATCCCAGCTACCGCATGGGCTTTGCTCCGCCCATAGAAGAAGGGCCAGCCTATGAGATGTATCCAACAAGCCAAGGGACTGGGCCGGGGCCAGGGCCAGGGCCGGGCCCGGGGCCGGGACAACAAAGTCCTGAAACAGGGTTGGGGCAGTATGGGAGCTCCACTCGCTTCTCATACTCGTCTCCACCCTCTGACTATTCCCAAAGACACACACAGCGGATGCAGACTCATGTTTGAGAAACACACATACACATTCAGTGCATTTGACTTGCTTTTTGCAGCAGCAGTACTTATTACATATAAAACAAAAATATACATACATATTAAAAAAATACATAAACAAATCCGTTTTCTGTTTCCATAGCATCCAGTGCATGGAATTTGGTTCATTTACTGAACCAATAAAACACCCCTACAACGCACAGCAGTTAGCAGCATCGCATATAATACAGTTAGCAGCAATACATACAACACATGCAAAGTGACATTCACACACATTTGCGCAGACCTTCTGTTGTGTGCAGTGTTTATGCTCCAACAAAAGCAACAGCGAGAGCCACAATCAAGAGTAAAGAGACACAAAGAAGAAGAGCACCAGGAGCTTAAGGAGGAGCAGAGGAAACTTTTTCTTCCTGCAAACCTGCAATCCTTGCTCTTGGATCATCACATTTTCCTCCCATTTCTGTAAATAAGTGCAAATGGAGATTTGGGTCATTTTAAAGTTATTTCCTTGTACAAACCTATACAGTGTGATGCAGTACAGTGACCTACACCAAACCTCCCTGTAATCCACACTTTTTGCAAAAACACACACATACACACAGATCTGTAAAGACTTATTTGTTTTGATGTATTGCAGCAACGGGGCAGCTTGGACTATAAATATATTTGGCACTTTTTGATCCCTTTTCCTCACTAAAACCTGCCCAGTGGCCATTGCTTACAAGATCTACCTTGATTTAAGTGGGACAGAGCTTCTTAAAGAGGTAGAGAGAGAGAGTTTGAGTGCCAATGCTTATGTGCCAACACACACAAACTATTATGGTGTGTTTTATTTTGTAAAGATTTGACAATGAGATGCTCTGGACAAAGAGGTTTTGTACGTGTCACATCTGAGAGGAAAGGAAAGGAGTGGTAGCAAGCATCTCTATATGCTCATTCTCCTCTTCATCTTTCATTTTTTATCATCATGGACATTTCACCCGAGGTCAATGCTGTGTACAGTATTTGTGAAACGAGGTGCAGCGGGAGCGCTTTTTCATTCAATGAATTTCTGCAATTTGTACAAAAAGATACCTCCCCAACCCTCAAGTGTCAAAAAGTATTTGTTTCTCTCACTTGCACAGTAGAATAGATTTTTTTCCATATTTATACCGAAACGTATAAAAAAAACAGCATTCAGAAACATTTTATAATATTTTTATAAGGAGTTGTGGACCAAAGGTTCAGCATTTTGGGTGAAACTCACTTTTTAATGTGTATGTGGCAACGTGATCGCTAATGGAAACGTTTTGAGTTTCTTTAAAAAGCGATGGATGGTGTTTTTAAAGTGGATGTTGTAGATTTAAATTAGAAAAGTTAAAGAGCTTCTTTCCAAAATGATAAATATCCATCAAGGGGAAATCTGTTTGGTGGATATCTCTGTTTGGTGTGAAACTCTTTCTTTGACTTCCAGTCTTCTGACTGGACTGCCTTTTTCAAACGTCGACGACATTCAAAATGATGGATGGAGAACAAGCAGCTGCTCACTTTGAGCTGTGCTGTGAACTTTGTAAGCAATGAGAAGGTTCAAGTGTAGTCTAACATATCAAAATGAAGGTACAGAGGGTTCTATCTAGCTCATATGGTACTTTGTACATTTATATGTAAGTATGTTGGTTTGCTCACTGCAACAGAAAATTTGGTGGTATTTTATGTTGGAGATTTTCCCATTATATTGTGTCAGCTTTGGTACGTGATTGGCTTTTGACCGCACAGGTTCATAATGATCAGCGCTTAAAATGTTGCTACTTTACTCTAACCTCTACTGATGCAGCTACTGTACAAGTCCCATACTACAAGTCTCCACCATCCCACTACCAAAATTTTGAGTTATTATAAGTAAGAAGTTGTTTCATTTCCAAAATTGTTTTAGAGCTTACTGACAACACCAACTGTGGATGAACCATTGACCCAATATCGGTTTTAAGACATTTAGTTCACAGAGAATTGAAAGCTTTGAATGACTGTATTTGACTGCTCATTTTTTTATTCTCCATATAGTAGTATGTTACGAACTCACATCTCTAGGGAAACAAACACAAACATCCGATTGGCTGTTGATAAGCAGTGACCACAAGAAATTCCATTTTGGCCAACTTATGTAAGATATTTCTCCAGATGTTTACCTCTACAGGAAACAATTTGACTTCCAGCCATAGGGTTGCTCGTAGTGTGAACACTGTACTGAAAACACTTGTTTAAAGCAGCTACTCGTGCTTAAGTAAGATCAGTGAAAAACAGCTGGCATTGTCTGCCATAAAGTTCCCACCCGTTGTAGAATTGGTTCATGTTTGCACACTGAGCTTTGTTAGTGAGATTGGATTGGATTGCACTGTTTATCGTACCACAACTTCACCTTTTACGGTGACAAGCACGTGTTGATTAGACTCCACAGCAGCAGCATCAATCTTTACTATGTAGGCCTACTGTGCTTGAAATTATAAGGTTCCATCGCTAATGCTAATGCTAATGCTAATGTTAACGCTAACCTTTTTCTTTTTTTAGGGGACATTAAATAATACATTAACATGTTTTGGCAACCACCAGGAGTTGCTTTCAACATTTTATTTATTTTTACCTTTTCTTAAGTGCACATATGCTTCATTGGATAGTCAAAGTAAAGAGGGACTTTATGCAACAAGGAGTCCCCCACTTTTACCATACATTTTTGATTAGTGAAAAATGATAGCAGATGAGGAGGTGCTTTACAAACGACCAGAGGCTGCAAAGTGAAGCCAGAAATCTCAGCACCTCTAGAGGTAATCATTGAGTATTTAGACTTATCAGCCACCCTATCAACCCCTCACCGATACAGTATATTATGGTAATTTTGTGCTAAGGGGCATTAAAAATTGTGTTTATTGCCCCTATTTTGAATAAAAACTGTCAGAAAGGAAACCACAGCCACGTCATTTGTGATTAGAATATCAGATGGAACCTTGTAGCTCCAAGGTCACTATATAAACCATTTCAGTAGTTATAGAGAGAAGAACAGCAGATGGAGTACCCTTTTAAATTTATATGGTTATCACAGCCTTGGTACTGCATACTGTTACCTCTTTACAACCTTTTTACAGAGTTGTAGCTGTGCAGTATTTTGCATCTGACTTGAAATGTCGTTATAACCTTGTGTAGAATGAGTAAATTTTACACCGAGGAGGTACTGAAGCCAACAAATACACAGCCAGGCCATCCAGGTACTTAGTCATTACCTCTTAACTATTTACAGTCTGTTGACAGTGGAGACATAGAAATATGTAAAAGACATCATAGATGCCAAAAATCCAAAACAGATGTTTAGATTTGGTTCAGCAATGAAATAAATATGTGGTTTGGAAGGGAATCTGGAGGTGTTTACTCCACTAGGTTATTTCATGTATTTTCCCATTTTTTCCATACGTACCTCTCACCGCGGTGTACTGATACGCTTTACTCTCTACTCTGTCCCCTGTGTCATATTAATAGCCATCTACCAGCATCCAAATTTAGAGGTTGAACCTGTCTTTTCATGAAAAAAAACTCCTCACAACATAGGAAACCTTTCTCTCATAGCTTTCTTCCAAGTTTTCTTCAAGATGATAACATACGAGTAGGTATAGCAATCTAGCTTGCATTAATGTGTGTATGTTGGGGGGTTGGGAGTCTGTTTTAGAGAATATATAGCTTCATGAGCTCATAACATCATCCTCAGTTTTCATTTATTCCTCATTTCCTTCTTTGAAAATCAGTATTTTAAGTCTTATTTTCTTGGTATTACTTTGTGGTGTTACATCACCAGTGGAAGAAATGACTGTGGTCAAAAGTGTGTTTAAACTTTCATATACAGTATTTTATTTTATTTTGTATGCATCGGATAGGGGGTCTCTGATTAATCAACCCAGCAAAAAAGAAGAGAGGATGTGTGTGTCTGTGGCCAAAACGACTGCTCAGCCAGGCCGCAAATAGCCAAAACTCTGTCTCAACTAGGCCAACCCAGGCTAGAACCAGGCCAGACCCACAGCTAACTGCTCTGTTCCATGCTGTGCTGTGCTGCGCCATCCCTGGCCAAGACTGACTCAAGTGGCTGGGTGTCCATTTTTACCTTGTGGAGTCTTCAGTGAGTGCCAAAAGACTGTGCAAAAAAATTAACTGAGCAGACAAACAAATGCAGCAGCCATTTGTGGTTATTGTGTTTATGTGTATGTACGCTCATGGGTGACAGTGTATGTGTGCGCTATCCGTTTGTGTTTCCATACATGCACATGTACTGTATGCATCCATCTGTGAACATGCATGTGTGTGTGTTGGCAGCCTGTAACACCAGTGCGTTTTCATATCATTATACTGTAAATGTGTTGGGACCACTGAACTGTAGAAATTAGGGTTTGACTGATTGTTTTGGGCAAATATCAGATAGATCAACCGGTGATGTTGTCATCTGCTGGTATGATGGAGGTTCCTCCTGACCACAGCTACATATGAATAGTCTTTAAAACCTACAATGAAACTTGATTTCCTTTACAGATTGTATTTATTGATTTAATAGTTCAACAATATTTTTTGTGTTGTTCAAGTTATAATCCTTAAAGGAGCAGTATAAGATTTAGTGGCATCTAGTGGTGAAATTGCAGTTTGCAACCATTTGAATATCTTTCGCATCACCTTCCCCTTCCAAGTGTGTAGGAGAAACTACGGTGGCCGCGAAAAACGCCCTAGAGCCAGTGATTGGTTTGTTCGTTCTGGGCTACTCTAGAAACATGGCAGTGCAACATGGTGACCTCCGTGGAGGGGGACCCACTCCCTATATAGATAAAAAACGAGTGTACTTTTAGCTGGTCAGAAACACAAGTTGCTCTTCTTCTGTTGCTTTTCTGTATAGCCTCTAAAGGCCTCTTTGCTGCCCCTAGTGGTAGATAAACATGTTATTTTGAAGATGCCACTGGGACCTGTATTATCAAAATGCACTTGCGGTTACCAACAGTGACCACAAATCAATCAGGACTAAAATCTGAAGTATAATAACTTTAAACTGCTTTAATTTGCTGAAAACCTTAACAGAATTTCTTTTATTTTATTGTCAACTGATGCTTTATAGGCATTTCCACCCTGTCAGGAAGATTCAGTTGGAAACGCTGCATATTTGTTTTTGGAATAAAAATTGTACATTTTAAAGGTGTTAAATATGGTCATAAAAGAATCATAATCCCTATCAGTCAAACCCTAGAATAAAGCAGGACAGCTGGTAAAACAGAATGAAGGAGACATTGCGTGGCCTTAGGACACGAGAAGGGACCGAGCTAGTCTGCTCATCCCTCATCCAGCTGCTGAGCCTGTCTGCTCTCTGAAACAGCTGCACGAGTGAACAGGATCAATTGATGTTCAGCTTGGTATCGTCAAGCATATGAAGACAATGATCAGTACAGTGAGAAGGATCCCATATTGCACTTGAAAATGTTTGAAGTGGAGGTGTGCATGCGGGTGAGAGAGCGACAGTGTGGGTGTTCAAATAAGCATATATTCTCCATACTCCAATTCTTTATTTTTATCCCTATATATTATTCACGTGTGTCAAGTTCATGTTGGCTTTGAGTATTTGTTTATCCCTTTTATTAAAGAAAAAAAACTGTACAAAACATACAAGATATTATTAAAATGTTCCTTTATTTTCATGTTTCTCTGTTTGATTTCTGTTTTTTTTTTCAAATCATATGTAATTATTTTTCCACAGTATTACAGGAAATAAAAGAAGACACGGCTTTCATAATAACAGCAGCAAAGGCTCCTTTATTTTGCATTTATTCTTTATGCTGAAACCTAGTTTACAGAGAGTTTGTTTTATTAAATTATATTTTGTATTTTTATAAGTGAGGCTCCAGGATGTGGCTTAAAAACTCTTTACTTTGAATGACATTTGTACATCACACATACTGCTGTTTATTTAGGTCAAACTATGAATGACTGCGCCCAAACAGTTGTCATGACAGTTTCTCATGTTGAGCTAGTGTGTGTCTATGTATAGCACACAGGCACGAGGGCATGTGTTTACCTGAACGTGAGTGTGACAGTGGAGCTTGAAGCACAACACCAAGACACCAAGACAAACGTCTGCAGAGTCTCAGTCTCTCCCCTCATTTAAAACTCATTTCTGGTCTGTCCTCCTCTTCTCCCCTCTACTCTTTTTCATTTCTCCTCTTTTTCTCCTCCCTTCTGCCCCTATGCCTAATCTCTTTACCATTCCTCTAATGTTCTGCTTTGCTCCTTTCTTTCTCCAATTTTACTTGTCTCTCCTCTTCTCTTGCCTCATCTTCTCACTCCTTTTCATATATATTCTCCTCATCTCCTCTGAACATCTTTCCTTCCACTTGTCTCTCCTCTCCTCCTCTGAACTCTTCTCCTCCAGTCTCCTTTTTTGTCTTTCCTCAAATCATGTTGTCAGTCCTTCTCTCATCTCTCTAACGTCCTCTCCTCTCACTTATTTTCTTCAGTCATCCTTTCACCCCTTCACCTCTTCTCCCACCTCTCCAACCTTTTCCTTTCCTGCCTTCTTTTCTAACCTTTCACCATTTCATCTCTCCTCTTCTGTTCAGTTTCACCCTTCTTTCATCTCTCCTTTTCTTTTGCTTTGCCCTGTCCTCTTCTCATCTCCTCTACTCTCCTTTCCTCACACTTCTTCTCATCAGTCCTCCTATCACATCCCCTCTTCTCTCCTCTCATTTCTTTTCTTCAGTCATGCATCCACCTCTACTTCTATTCTTCTCTCCTCACCTCTGCCTTTGTCTTCTCAGTCTTCTCAGTCCTTATCTCTGGTCTTCTCCCTTCTCCTCTTCTCCTCCTCTCTTTTCCTCTTCGATGTCCCTCACTCACTTTCACAATTTCTCCTCTACTCACCGCTTCTCTCTTCCCCTCATTTCACCTCTTCTACAGTCTGTTCTTTCCTCTTTCTTTGCCTCATCTTTTCAGTTCTCCTCTCCTCTTTCTCCTCTCTTTTCACCTCATTTCCCTCCCTCAATCTCTTCAGTTCTCCCTTCCTCCCTTCCTTATGTCTGTTCTTCTCTCCTGTTCTTTTGCTTCATCCTCTCATTCATTTTTACGTACATCGTTCTCCACCTCTCCTCTCTCGTCTTTTTCTTTCACTTGTCCTCAGTCCTCCTTTCACCTCTCTCTTTTTCTCTCCTCACCACTTATCTTGCCTCCTCTACTCAGGTCTTCTCTTGCATCTAAAACCGTCTCACTCCCCCCTCTTCTCCTCCTCCTCTGTTTTCCTTTCTTCTTATCTGTTGTCATTTCACCATTTCTCCTCTCCTCTCCTTCTTTCAACTTTTCTAACTGTTTTGTCTGTCCTCCTCTCTCCTCTTGCTATATGACCTTCTCTCACTTCCACTACCCTCTCTTCTTCTCTCCTCTCTCTCATTTTATCTCCTCTCTCCTTACTCCTCATTTCGCCGCTTCACCTCATGTTGTTAGTCCTCCTCTCACCTCTCCAACCTTCTGCTGCTCTCCTCTCCTCCCCCTCTTCTCCTCCTATTTCTTCTTCTCAGTCCTCTTTTCACATCTTTCTTTTCACATCTCTTCTCTTGCCTCATCATTTCAGTCCTCCTCTCCTTTCTCTTCCTCTCCTCCGCGTCCTCCTTTCACCTCCCCTGCCCTCCCTTCTCTTCTTGTCCTCTCCTCCCTTTACTCCTCCTTTCATCTCTCCTACTATAATTTCTCTCCTCTCCCCTCACCTTATGTTGTCAGTCCTTCTCATATCACTGCAAGTTTTTCCTCCTCTCCTCTACTTTCATCTTTCCTCTCTCTTCTTTTATCCTTTTTCTCCTCAGTCCTCTCACCTCTCCTCTTTTCAGCCTTTGCAGTAGCTGTTTAATTCTCCTCTTGACAGTTTTACTCTCACCTCTCCAACCTTCTCCTGCTTTCCCCTTTTCTCTCATTGTCCTCTTCTCTGCCTTCCTTTTATCATTTCACTCCTTTTTCTCTCATTCCCTCCTCTCTCCTCTCTCAATTCTTCTCTATCACTCTTTCACTCTGTCTTACATCTTTTCAATTCTCCCTATTCCTACTTCTCAGTCCTTCTCTCCTCTTGGTCCTTTCTAACCCATCTTTGTCTCACTTCTCCTCACTACTCCTTTCACCATTTCACTCCTACGTCCTCCTCTCCTCTGAATGAAATTTGAGAATGGAGAAAGAGCAAAAGCAAGAAATAGCAAAGAAATAACAGATATGGCAGGAAAAAGAAAGACAAGGACAGAAGACAGACAGGGAGCATTAAAGCCTCACTGTGTAACAGTGATTATTGTCTCCTCTCTCCTCCTGCTCTCATTGAGGAATAATGTCTGGATAACCTTCAGCGCAGCGCTCCCAACTCCAGTGGAACCCCCGCCCCCCAACACCACTTCCATTTTATCCCCTTGTTCACATTTGAAGCGGTCGTTGTATGGATTATGGCCGCTCTCATACTTGGCACCGCACTCTGTGCCTGAGATATATTATCATATTAGCTGAGAATGATGTAATGCATTTCAAGACATTTGTCCTTCGCACACCCTCTGTCCCTCTGCAGATGATGTCACTGGCTTTGTGTCTCTGAGGCAGAGAAGTCGTCAAGTGGGCTGTGGGGTTTTTGTTTGATGCTGTCGCCATCTTCTGGTGGAAGAGCAGTATTGAGCGATGGGTGGAAAGGAAGGGAAGGGAGTAAATTAGGCAATTATTTATTGCTGAACCAGAGGATAATGTGACTCATAATAGATGTCCTTGGTGTAACTGTACTGACGTGGTCTGTTGGGTCAGGGACAGAGAGACAGACGCTTTGGATATGACTTGATTACAAATCAGGGTTTGACTGATATGCATTTTTGGAGCTTGTTGCCAATGACAGGATTTTTGGGTGAAAGTTGTTGATAGCAGATTTTTCATATCAATATTCACAAATAAAATATATTTAAATTTGATTTTTTTTAAAACATTATAAATAGTCTGATGACAAGGAAAAGGAAAGGAATGACTATGATGATAAAATATAATATTAGAAACAGTCCAAGCTGTAAAGTGTTTTAGAAAGCCAGTGTATTATTGATCATTTATATAATTATTTCACTGTATTTAATCATGCAGTCTCACTGAGATCAACATCTCTTTTTCGACATGAAAACAAGAAACATTCAGTCAGACAAAAACACAAATAACATAGAATTACACAAATATGGCCAGACAACCAAAAATCAAATGACAAATACTTAATGAAAAAATTAATTAAGAGTCATAAAAACATCAGACAGTAAAGCTTTAAAATCTCCAAGGGGGATGAAAGAACCTAGCTTGAGGGCAGTCTGCATATTTGATCAAACAAGCCGCATCACATTACAAGGGAAGACTTACTGCAGCCCAACATATAGTTACATTTTTTTGTAAAAAATAAAAAAATAAATATCACTGTGAAAATGTAGGACATTTGAGGTGGGTCCCTAAAGTAATTTTTAAAAAGGGATGAAGTGGCTAACAATATAGAGAGAAGCCTTTATCACAGTTTATTCAGAATCCTCTGATAATTGTCAAAAACAAAGATATAAAATACAAAAGCAAGGCCAGACAAATAGAGCCTAGGTCCCTATTAACCCCATGTTTCTCCCACTCTGCAATGTGTTCAGTTTTTCCACGCTGAAACACTCCCTGGCCCCAGATTTGCTTTGTGGTAACTTGGTTGAACGCATTAAATTAGTAATATGCAACATGTAAGCACAAAATTGAAGTGGTGATGGTCTTAAAATATGACGGCCATTTTTTCTGTTTTAGGGTTGAAAATCCTTTGAACATAAGGTTCAGTCTCACTTCAAGACAGGGCCTTAACATCAGGTAGTGAAGTAGGACCCACTTTATGGCCCTTATGATGTCAGCTGAAGTGCTTTCATGGTGCATATTCCCAAACAAATCTTCGATCAAATTCACTCAAAACAGTTGATTCATAGTAAGCCTGGATCATTGGGGACCCCTGGAGTTCTGGGGCCCCTGCGGAGTTGCCCAGTTGATAATCTGCCATTGCTGTAATCCTAATGCAGTACTGTGGTTCTGTCAAAAGTTTTCTGCCCTTTACTCATTAAGCACTAAATCATCAGTTTGCTCACCTGTCTCTGAATTATTGACATGAGTAGATGAAGGTGCACAGTGCATCCAAAGAGCAGTGAGATAAAACTCAGGCAATTTCATTTCACTCAAATGACCTTGTTAAACTTTTATGTAGATTATTATACTATCATCTACATAATGCAGTGGTCCATCACAAATACATTTATTTGGGATTGTCTTGCACTGAAGCATCCATGTACACGCTTTTAAAAATCAGCACTAAAACCATTTTAAAATTAAAAGACACTCACTCGCCTCCTTCCTCTTATCACCCCACCCAAAAGCTTCTCCCTAAACAAAATTAAAGATTAGCGTAAATAGCTCAGACAGACGTTGCTACATTGTATGTGCAAAGCCACTAGACAGATTGTTTAAACATTGAGCGACAATGCTTTTTGAAAATAACCTCATGATTTCTGCCTGATGCTAGTCAAGTAAACTGTAATTGTGCTACTGCCTGTCACTGAAAACCTGTTATAACATATTAGTTTTGAATTTTACTGACATTGAGTTTTACTGGCACGAATAAATTAAGTGGCTAATTATAATACAATGCATTCAGAATATGATCCAAGTTGCATCCTTCCTCTGTTTGAAGATGGATTATCAGAGTCATAGAGTCTAAAAATCCCTGGCTGATCAGTGAAAACTGTTGGCAGATTATTTTTCCTCAGTGTTAATTCTGCTAAAGCCTCTTCTTTCACAAAGAGTTCATAGATGCAGAGATGCATCTGATGAGGCTATAAACAGACCGGCATGTCTGAGAACTGCTCTGGTGAAAGTCCAGGCTTTGGCAGGGCGGGAGTCTGGTCAAACACTGGTCCTTTAAAATAAACAGGCAGCATTTGGTCCTTTAAAGCACTTCCTTAAACTCATGCAGCATCTGTGAATAAGAAAAGATGACAGATAGATTAAAATGAGAGTGACAAAACACTGCAAATTGGCAAGATAAATGCAAACACTGGGTATTCTGCTGGAAGACATCGTGCTGGCATTCCTACCTGGGTGACGCAAAGGAAGATTTGTTCTTCAGCTCCATGGGCTTGAGGGCTGTGGATTGCGGATTGGGAAAGATTATGAGTTACTTGTATGTCATCAAAATGCAGATGATGCATCAAAGCAAAATCTGTCATTGTTTGGTCGACAGATTTGGCTTCTTCTTACTCGTTTTTCACCGTAAGTCAGAATAAAATGATTCATGCTGGGATTCTCAAAAGAAAACCTCTAAACGCTGAAAACACTGTCAGATGTTGTGATACACAAAACACAAGAAACTAGAAAACTTTCATTATCATACATATGCATACATATTACCAGAACTATGACAAAAACTACTTCCCACTGTGCTTTACATACAATACAACAATTGTCAGGCATGAATTAAAATAGGGCTAAAGAGGAATAAAACAGGCAAATATGAATTTAACTGATATATTGTATACAATTTGGATTAAAAAATTTAAACTGCATTTTAACATGTTTAACATGTTGTGTTTGATCTACAGTCCTTAGAGGACCACTACCTCAGGGTTAGTCTAATAAAGGATTTATATATCTGCAATGCATTGTAGCTAGAAGCAAAATGTAACCAATATTTAAAAAGTGATCATTTAAAAAATAACAGTAAAATTAAAACCTAAACCTGAATCTAACTGTAGAGGAGGGGAACACCTCGGATATGTTTCAGTCTGATGAGGGGGAACTAACAAAAGCACTTCCTTATTCACTTTACTGCATCTAGAAACGACAATGTTGAGCTTTAGCAACTTCTTGTTTGTCCATGAGTATCTTTTGCTAAGCATGCATGCGCTGGATCGCCCTGCTTCACATGCTTATAGCTACAGGCTGCACAGGTAAAGACCAGCTCTAGTTGATCAGCTGGATGATCTATTATTTTCATATTACATGCATACATTTTATTAATTTTTTCCCCCTGGCTACTAGAATTTAAACTGGCATCCTTAATGCAAGAAGTCTTCTCACAAACGATGAAATAATTATCCCTTGCCTTCACAAAGACATGATTCGAGTTTGTCTCAAATTTGTCGTTTTTCCTCTGTTATGAAAGAAGAAGGCAATATTTTGTGGTGGGATCTTGTAACTAGCCAAAAGTGTTCACAGTGCAGTGGGTAGGTGAGAGACATGACCAGGTAAGGCTTCAGGTGCACCACCACCTGATCTTCAGTACAGACATACAGGGACGCAAAGCTGAGCAGGAGACTGAACCCTTAAAGTAACCCTAGCTGGAGCTGAAGTAGGAGGATCATGTGGAAATCCAGGTCTGAGACTGCCTCCAAGGGAGCAGAACAGGAAGGGTTAATACATTATAGTACAAAAAATGTACAAAACAATACAAACTTAATTTCACTACAATGGACAGTTAAACGGTTGTCATACATTTACACTATTACTAATGCTAAGTAGATAAAAAGTGTAAGCGGAATAATATTACGATAGTTTGTTGTTCAGAGTTTGAGATATCCACCTCTGAAAAAGGTTTTACCCTCAATAAAGTTTTGGTTCTTTATAGGCTATCTCATGGGTGATGTAACCTGCAGTATGTACTGTATTATCAATAAACGTCTTTGGAAATATATCCAATTTAAAGCATAATTTCATAAGCAATTTGTCATTTAGAGGGTGTGGCTTAACACAGTAATGCACAGTACATTCCTACCTTCTCTAGGTCTGCATCTTGACTTAAAAAAATCTGCTGCACCTTTCTATTAAATATTATTTTAAAGATGCTATACCTATATTCCCATGTGAACTGCGTCCAGATGTGTCTGTTTGTTATATATCGTTGGTGCAATGCGAAGTGCTCAAAAGATCAGGTCAAATGAAAAAAATGGCCTGCATGAAGAACAGAAGACTGACTTTTGTTTGGTTTTCTGATCATTGTATTCCTGTTTTCTGGTGCAGAATGCTTACTGAGTAAAGATGCATTTGCAGGTTTCTTTTTCTTTGGCACACAATGTCTGTTTTCAGAACATGTAGAGTTTATCTCAGGTATTTTTCGTTTTTCAGAGTAATGTGAAAATGCAAGAGATGTTGCAAGAAAGGAAGTGGTTATCATTGCAAGTGCAGTGAGAAACCAAGATGAGTTCAAGTGTTAAAGTAAAGAAAGACCTGAACAAATACACCGTGCAAACTACAGTATTTTGTAGTTTTTATGTAGTGTATTGGCCACAATTGCAATGTTTTTTCCGTCTTTTGTCTCCTCATGTTTTGTCCTTTTTTTTTCAAATAACTTTTGTCCCAGGGACCAAAGACGAAAATGATCCTTAAGCTAACTGCAACATACGAAATTAGTTCCTCTTAAGTGAATAAATAAAACATAAATATATATTATTCATTAAAATTTTGCAAAGAAGCCTACAGGATGTTTTAAAACTGATAATAGTGTCCTTGTTTATCATCTTTTCACTAACTTTTAAATTCAAATCTGCATCTTTGACAAAGGGTTGAATAAAATAATTTCAGTCTTTATCATCAGATCTCAAGCAGTAAAACAGAGCTTAAAGAGGAACTTAAAGAGAAGTGAATTTGTTCACATCATGAACATGGTAACATTCTGGCAAATCATGTGGTTTTGACAGGAAACACACAACCCTGTGTTTGTTAGAGCAAAACAGAACACACACATTGTAGTAGTCAGGCAGGACAACCGGACAGAGACTCTATAATGTCTGTCTTTGTGATACTGGGACTGCTGGTCTGCATAGAGGCACAAGGCAGGAGAAGAACACTGTCTAATAATCTGTCATTAACAGATACAGCAATGATGCACGAGCAGGCTTCTTTATCTTGATTAATAAACTGAGCATCATTAAGTTACTGCAGATTCTATCTTATGATTAGCAAAACACATATGCTGTCTCATAGAATCTGCTTTTATGAGCCTTCCTTTGTATGTTTAACCATTCAAAAAATGAACCAAGTGATCACATATCTAAGAAGACAGACTTTGGGAGGGAGAAAACACAGAGTGAAGAGATTTCATTACAGTAAATATGCTCTGCTTCTGTTTGAAGATTTAAAAAAAAAACTGTTTAAAAAGTTCAAGACTTAAAACAGTTGAAGTCCAAAAGTGCATTAAGGCCATAAAGGTGGCATCACTGTGGGTCTGATGGGGTTTTGTCAAGTTAGTTGATGTGCAGTAAAACTTCTCACTTCTTACTGCCAACAGGAATAAAAAAATAGCCTGCTTCTCAGAAAGAATTGTAACAAACAAAAGCCTTGTTTTCAGTGCTGAACATTAGAAGCCAAAGACTCTGCATAAACATCCACTGACCTATGTGAGCAAAACAATCAATGAAGACAATACTGACAGACATCTTTATAAGATATAAAGATTCAAAATGAATTAAAGTTATTATTATATGAGAAGTCTTCTGAGCTTTTTTGAAACAATACATTCATTTTGCAGACGTTTTTGTCCAACACGACTTACATTTTTCCCTCATAGACACATCCACAGAAGAATTTGAGTGCTTCGCAAGAGTAAAATTATTAAAATTAACACCATACAAACAGAGATAGAAAAAACAATAAAACATAAACAACATCACCATAAAAAACAATAACAAAAATCAAACAATAAAACATAAGCAACAACAGACCTTAAAAACACACAACATCCTGAACAGCAGGCCAGCAGGAGCAATAACAAAGCAAAAAGTACATTTTCCAACCTTTAATAAATTATGATAAGCTGTAGGTACTTCACTTATTCATTTAGCACTATGACGGTCGCAGGGTCAGATATGAAGCGTGCAATAAATGATGATCCATTATGCAAGAAAGTACAGAAATTGAGTAACATTCAGTACTGACTAATATTGTGTGTGATGTTTATTGTATTATTAGTATTAGTATTCTGCTGTTTTTACAGCGTCCAGTGCTGTGACTCCTGTGTTTGTGCAGAAGGGAAAGGATGTGCTTCTGAATGTCACGACAGATGTTCTTAAGCGTATTACTTTTGTTTCGTGGAACTTCAATAAAAAGGTTTTAGTAATATTTGTACCTGGTACAAATTCATCAGTCTCTGATGGTTACACTGGAAGGATTGAGTTTTCTGAGATAAAATACTCTGTGAAACTGAAGAATCTACAAAAGGCAGACAGTGGAGTTTATACTGCACGGGTGTTTGGGGCTGAAGAACAAACAACTGAATACAATGTCACAGTTCAAGGTAGGTTTGTTAACATTTCAGACCCTGATAGAGAGAATCTGCTGCCATGTTTCTAAAACATTTCACACAAACGTTCCCTCCTCAGATCCAGTGTCTCCAGCTGGACTGACAGTGGACTCTGTGTCCAACAGCTCGGACTCCTGTAACCTCACTGTGACCTGCAGTGCACAGGACTCTCACATTAGCAGCACTTTTACATGTGACCACCAAACCTGCAGTCAGGAGGGAGGAGAGCGATCAGAGGTCACAACCTCTGGTGCTTCTCTCCATGTCTACCTGATGAATGACTCAATCATCTGTAACCATAGCAACCAGGTCAGCTGGACCAATAACATGACAAAGATTCAGCATTTCTGCCCCCAACATGCTGGTAAGACTGACAGACAAAACAACTTGCTGATAATAATGCACAGTTTCGAGTTAAACTTAAACTTAGAGCACATAAGCATTTCTTTTTTAAAGAAAACTTTTATATGTCCAAGTTCTGAACACGACTAAACCACCCTGTCGGGCTGCAGGGGAAATACAAACTAATCTAGAGAGTACAGAAATGTTATTTTAAGGAACATTAAATGAGAATAATAATTAAATAAATGAGTTAAATGGCAACCTAACCCATTTCTTTGTGCAGTTTTACTGTTTGTCATAGAATGTGCCATTTGTCTCTATTACTATATTATTAAATACAGAACATATAGGACCGCCCTTGAACGTGGTTGTTTGAATTAGCACAAAAATACCTGTTAAACTGAAGAGCTAAATAAACAATGAATCAACATAAAACTATCATCATGCTGTTTTACAATGCATGGTGCATATGGGCAGTCTGTGAAACTCAACTGCACTTTGCAGTGCATGTATTCTGAAATGCAGGAATTAAAATACTTGACTAAACTGCAAAATACACAAAATGCTATCTAAATACAGTAACAGGATTAAGTGATTTGTTACTTCCACTCCTGTTGTCCTGTAGTGTCACAGTCTGGATCTGCTGTGTCAGTTTTGTAAACAACCTGTTTTGTTGTGTTCCAGGTTCAGAGAGTCTCTCTGCTGGTATCTCTCTGTGCCTGGTGAAGACAGTCATGTTCTCTGTCGGTCTGATCATCATGGTGTCCGCCGTCATCAGTGTTCACATCATGGAGAAGCTCAAGAAGCAAAAATAAACAAATAGTTCTCTACTGAGCAATCTTACATATATCGCTCTCTTTAGTTAAAGGTGTCCTATGGAGGTTTTGACCAGTAATAGCACTATATTTTTTATGATTGAGTCTCTGTTTTGTTTGTATTGTGCATGCTCGAGCCCCCAGGGGCGACATGGTACACATTCCTGCTGCTGATTTCATGCTATTCCACTGATCGACAGTTGGTGGCTGTAACACACCAAGAAATGTAGCAATGCACCAATTTTTTCAATTTATTCTTGATTATTCATTGATAATACCCAATCATCCCTGTGCTCCCTTTGTAAATAAGATGACTGTGTAAGAAAATGTTTTTGGAGGATGTTATCTTGAAAAACAACAAAAAAGAAACCTCTATTTTTTATGATCAAGACAAAAAACATACAATAAATAGCCTTGATCAACACACTATATGTAACACTGCATGTGGTCCAATTTTTGGACACTTATTAAAGCTATATACTATCTTATATTGCTGGTGATTTTGTGAATTAATAGAAACCTAATGATCATGTGTCACTGACGTTTTTTCCCTTCTGGTATATTGTGAGTTTTTCAGTAAGGAATCGATCAGTACTATTGTTATAAGAAACACACCTGATACTCTGAATGTACAACAAAATGTGAATATTTAATGGCTCAATGAACAACATTCATGAAATGAACTTAAAGGAATAATACACTGAAAATCTGTCTTTTGAGCATTGAATACTTGAAAGACAGAAATTAATTAAAGTCTTTAGAAACAATACAATTTTAATTCTGTTCAGATGGCCCAGTCTTCTTTATCTTAAACAATAACATATAAAATAAAACAAAATATAACAGTACCGTTGAAGCCATTTCTATGGAAGTAATAATATTTTGAGTTTATTTTGTAAATCTGAGAAAAACCTGTGTTGCAAATGAAATGTAGAAATTGGAATGTAAACAGTTAGCCAGTGATCTAGTATAATGCAATTTGATTGGCTGTTAGATTTAGTATGAAAGAAATAGAACCCTGCGAAACAGTCAGAAGCCACTGGACTCTGGAGCAACACAGTCTTTTGACCTACACGGAACTGCACAATTAATTTGTAAGAAAAGTAAAGATCCTGAGTTTTTATTTTTTATGTTTTGAGATTCATAATTAAACAGTCAAACGTTAGCTTGTTGCACTCACAAGGACAATAGAAGAATCCTGCAGCATGTAGTTTCAAATCACACTAATGATGTGAGGCCCTGAACGTCACATTTCCATACTGTAAATCGTTGTTCATAGAAGAAGAAGGCATCATTCTGTCCATCATCCTCAGCACCGTATTCAGAGTCTTGCAATTGCTGCATCGTATTTATTCTTCTGAAGCTTTTAGATCGTGCTGGGAGCTGCATTTCAAAGGCGGTCACTGCAGTACGGTTCCTGTGTGTGATATAATGGTTACAGATCTTCTGCATTTTTACTGTAATGAAATGCAAACTTCTGGACAGGTGAAAATGTGAGATAAAGCTTCAGCTCCAGGTACCCAAGCTGAGGATTCCTCCCTGGCTCGGTATTCTTCCATAGGCCCCTTAATTCTGTCCTCTTTCCACTGATTAAGATTCAACCAACTCCTGCCGTTATGCTTTCTCTTGATGGTGGGTCATTCCTCCTTTTTTCTGTAGCATTAGATCTATATGTAATATGATTCAGCACAATATCTTAAAATACAAAGCATACAGGCCTAAAAAATCATCCACACTTGCTCAACTTTAGTGCCTGCATTTTTATTTATGCCACACTATAATTAAACTAGAAATTGCTGCCAGCGCAGTATGTGGAACACAATTCCTGATGCGTTGTTTCAGGACCTGGCAGGCTTTTCGACCTGAGCATACAGGCTCTCTGGCAGAGTCTTGCCTCTCGTCTCAGTGGATCCCATGGATCCAGTGGGATGCCCTACCAAGCAGTAGGTGGAGTTTGGAGAAACATATGAAGGATCATTTGTTGGACTCTGATCCAGAGGTCGGTCTGTAGTTACCTGGAAAATAAATCACATACAACATTTTTAGCAAAGGTCGTTTGCTATTTTTACTTTACACTTCTAATGGTGCTATTATACTGTGTTAACGTGTGAAGTAATCTCACTACAATTAACAGAAGCTCATATATATCCTTGAAAAACTACAAACTTCTGTATCATAGACTACAAAAGTGATGGCCCTGTTATTCATAACATTACACTGAATTTGTATTTGTATCTAATATTCATGTAAAATGGTGGTAAAACACATTTGTAGGTGTTTTTCATCAAGAGCAGAGTGAGGTGTTGGACATGGTTTGACTGTGTCTAAAAAAAATGCCCTAGTTGAGTTCAAATGAATCTCTTGGTCATGAGAGCACAACACACTGCAGCTTAAACACAAGCACATAAAGAAAGCACTCTGACAGCACAAACAGTACATTACATTTAGAGAAAGATGCTGCAAATTAAGTTTTTCTCCTTCTCTTGATTTGTTAAGACATGAAAATGAAGATGTCTGGTTCTCTTACTGCACTTAGTTTTCACACAACTATCACATCGAAACCATGGTCTGCAAAAACATTTAACACAAGTACAGGCACTGAGTGCAGATTTCACCTGAGCTCACAATATTCTCAATATTCACTGTGTAAGAATATGTACTAAACAGTTTTAGTACAGGAAGTACTAAACATTTGGCTCAGTATGAAGTCACATGTAGCTTAGGTTATCTGGTGTGTGTCAAAAAGCAAAAGCAAAGGGAGAAGAAAATGCGTTGCCTAATGTAAATGACATTGTTGTAATGTTTTCTTTTTAGCACCAGTATGTGATTTCAATAATTGTATGAAGAGTTATGAGAACACAACACCATTTGGAACATTTTCTGTTTTGCACAAACAGTTTTGGTGTTTGTGTCACTTTTTCTTAAAAAATGTTGCTTTTGTTTCTAACAATGTATCAAAATGATAAAAAAAATACTATAATAAAACACTGGCAAACAACAGAATCGCAGCATAAAGAAACACACTGTAGTTTGACAGGACTAATTACCTCGGCAGCAGGTTTAAATATAGACGAAGCGTGGTGCATCTGGGAATGCATCAGTTTCATCGTGTCCAAAGCATTAAGTTTGAGCACAAGCAAGCAGCACAAACCGTAATGTGTGCTGGTGGCAGGTAGGAGCAAGCAGCAGGACCAGGAACAGCAGACTGATGCTGAAGTTGTTGTAGCGAAGAGTCACAGGTCATGTGCCGTAAATAGACCACCTTGTCAGGAAAATGTATAGTGATTGGTGTGCATAGGGATAGCCAATAGAAGTATGTGAGGCTCCCGTTTTTGAGTTGGAAAACATTTCTTTATTTTCCCTGTTTTCTCAAATCTGGTCTTAATTGTTAAATTTCTCAATATCTGAAATTATGTTTGTCGGGAAATTTGGTAGAGCGATGTTAAAAATAACTTGACGCTTACCTGAGGAATGTCATATACTGTATTTTCGATCTTCTCTCTTTCATCTGCAGGTCAGTCATAAAAAAATATTCATGTTGATTTCATTTTAAGAGCTTTACCTTTCCTGCTACTTAACTGCATTCATTTACATAACTTGAGCTGCACCTACACTGAGTCCAGATTTTGGGTGTGTCTAAATTACTCCATCTTCACACAGTAGCACACTTTAAAGCCTCTATGTGTAGGATTTGATATTTTGTGATGTTGGCGACTCCTGGAGGTTTTATCAAAAAAAGGTGCTTTGGCAAAAAGCAATGCATGCAGATGCCCTTTCCTTCCCCCTGGGATCAGGCCTGGGGATACTAAGAAAGAATGGGCTAAAGCACAAAGACCGCACCAATTTAGAGATTGTCTCGTTTTTCTACAATGAAAACTCCATTCTGGTAATAGAATAATTTGACTGATGCAATAATCACATAAACAAATCTACATACATATAGTGGCTCTAAGTTACACAGAAGTTTGGCACAACAGCGCCTATACACAGTAGTGGATTCTCATCCATACTGTATACTGTATGAAGATATTGTTGATTCTATAATTATTGTAATTACATTGCCTAATAACACAATTTATTGGTCTGGCAGATGATGAACTTTGCTAGAACGCTGAATTCCCATACACAGCAAACAAATCTGAATCTGCAGATTTTATTTTGTTGTTCTATGTTAAAATGCACACCTGTACTTACATTTCTTTCTCTTTCGAAAAAAATTGATGATAACAATGAGAAATATGATGAAGATGATGATGATGATGATGATGATGATGGGAACAACAACCACAGAGACGATATTACTTCTGAGTTCTTGTTTATCAGGATCTGTAAAAAAAAAAAAAAAAAAAAAAAAAAAAAAAAAAAGGAAAAAAAGCCAGATTAGAAACTTTTGCCTGGTTTAGGTCATGCAACATAACTGAGAGTGAGCTACTGTAGCTTCACATCCTGCCAGCTTGTGCTTTTGACAGACTGCAGTTTTAATTATTCACATTTCTTGGTAGCAGATCTGATCGGTAGTAAGAAATAATTCAATTTGTTCAATTAAACCCTAATGGGTGGAGCCAAACTGTCACAAATTAAAACTACCAACCTTCTGAAAGTAACTGAATATGCAACTTTAAATACCACCTGCCTCCTAGTTTTACAAGGCCTCCCTGGTGGAGGAACTAATAGCTAGTTCTGCCAGTCAAAATATACAGAAAATATTAGAGCCAAACAGAAAATTCCACTGACCATTTTCTAGTTTAGCTTTATAACCTACCAAACACTAACAATTCATGCTAGTCGATAGATAAGGCTCATAATTTTTCTTTTTTACCAGTTTTTAGTGTAATATGTGTCGATTTTTAACATTTTTAAAAATCAATTTAAACTGATTTTAACTGGATTTTATATCCCTTTGCCATACACAAGTTGTTGTGTTTCCTGTCCAAGAAAACGCGTAACAGTTTACAGCAAAAGGGCTCATCTTGAGATGAGGACAAAAACATGTTTCGCAGTTCAAATGGTGCTTTTAAAATGCCAAACCCACGATGGTTGAACTCAGTTAATGAGGTCATTTCTGCCACAAGAGCAATTTCTTCCTTGAGCAATGCTAAAATCCTAAAGCCTACCCACCACTGAACAACAGTGAAAAATACATGTATCTTAACCGTATTTGTAACAAACCCAAACTATTTATCTATTCAATGTTTACGATTCAAACTGTGTATTATTGTCAGTTGGTTGTTTTGGCTTTCAGTCTTACCAGCGTGTTGGGGACAGAAATGCTGAATCTTTGTCATGTTATTGGTCCAGCTGACCTGGTTGCTATGGTTACAGTTGATTGAGTCATTCACCAGGTAGACATGGAGAGAAGCACCCGAGGTTGTGACCTCTGATTGCACTCCTCCCTCCTGACTGCAGGTTTGGTGGTCACATGTAAAAGTGCTGTTAATGTGAGAGTCCTGTGCACTGCAGGTCACAGTGAGGTTACAGGAGTCCGAGCTGCTGGACACAGAGTCCACTGTCAGTCCAGCTGGAGACACTGGATCTGAGGAGGGAACGTTTGTGTGAAATGTTTTAGAAACATGGCAGCAGATTCTCTCTATCAGTGTCTGAAATGTTAACAAACCTACCTTGAACTGTGACGTTGTATTCAGTTGTTTGTTCTTCAGCCCCAAACACCCGTGCAGTATAAACTCCACTGTCTGCCTTTTGTAGATTCTTCAGTTTCACAGAGAAATTTTTCTCAGAAAACTCAATCCTTCCAGTGTAACCATCAGAGACTGATGAATTTGTACCAGGTACAAATGATACTAAAATCTTTTTATTAAAGTTCCACGAAACAAAAGTAATACGCTTAAGAACATCTGTCGTGACATTCAGAAGCACATCCTTTCCCTTCTGCACAAACACAGGAGTCACAGCACTGGACCCTGTAAAAACAGCAGACACATAATACAATAAACATCACACACACAGTGGTTATTTGGTCAATACTGAACGTTACTCCATTCCTACAATATTTCTAACACGTTGGATCATCAGTTCAAAATTATGAAGTACCTTCAGCTTATCATGGTTTATCAAGCGTTGGAAAATGTCTTTAAAAATGCCTTGAATCGGCTTTGTCTCGGGACACAGCTTGCCCCAGGATAGAGGATTTTAACAGGTGAAATTAAGCCATATGAGAGTAAGATGTTACTCAAAGTCTTTATTTTTCACCTCGTCCTCTCTTTCCCCCCTCTTACCCACACTATTGTTCACCAGCTTTGACCCCCGGCTCCATCTGTTCATGTGTCAAAGTGGCCTTGAGCAAAAACCCTATATTGCTGTCAACAAGTGTTTATACGAGGGGAAAATGTAAGGTGCTTGCTCTGCCAAAGTAATGGAATTTAACAAAACAAAAACAACAACAAAACATTTTACATTCTATTAATATGTTTACTTTGATATACTGGTAACATGTAATTTCTCTATTTTTTTAAAACAATAATGATACAGAAGAACTTGCCTCAACACAATGTTCATGTGTTTATTATCAGGACCACTAATCACTTGGGCATGTGCCTGGTTTTAGGTTTCTTTCAACTATGACCATTATCTTTCCCTAACCTTAGCAAAGCAGTTTTAGTCACCTAAACTTTACCAAACCCAAAACATAGAGGTGCAGCTAAGAAAATGCTGATATGAGTTGCTTTTGTTGCTGTCACGTGGGTTGTCTTTAAAGGCACTGACAGACTTTATATTTTGGCGTTTAGGTAAAATGAGTATATAGTGTGCATAGCATACATCTGTGTGTTCGGAAAAGTCAGTTATTCAAAATAACTACAGAATAACACAGTTTGTCACAGTTAATGAAATAATGCCGATTAAAATGCATTGAGCAAACAAAGGAAGTGAGCTCCGACCCGTCCTCACCAGGAAAATGGCCGTATAGGTTGATTGTTAAAGCAACTTATTATGACGCATATTTACGTTTATTGTTAGGCAGTGACCTCTAGTGGCCGTAGTAATTGTGACGGGAGCAAAGAAAGAAGTCAGGTGACTTCTATAAAGAGCGACAAAGTCTGCGTCAGGAGGTGGTTGGAGTGATGGATGGGTCAAACAAATACAGGACTTTCATCCAGGACCGTGGTTCGTGTCCCGTGTGAAAACAAGTTATCGTTGACTTATTTAAAGTTTTAAGTTAAATAACGTTATGTAGCTGACCTACGTCACGTGAGTTAAGTCATCTTACTTATACAAGTTATTTGAACCCAAACCACGATCTTTTCCTAAACCTAACCAAACTGCGACCGCTTCACAATATTAATCATGTGTTTAACATCACGTACTTGAGCTGTACGCCTGTCGCTGGTACTTTCCAACGGTAAGTCGTTTTGGGAGTCATTAACTAGTTGAACATTTACTTCAATTAAATAACTGCCTGAATTAAGGAGTTTTCTAGCTTACTACCAGATGTAATCCATCCCAGCGTGTTATTTTATATATATATATATATATATATATATATATATATATATATATATATATATATATATATACACATATATGTATAAAAATAACACGCTGGGATGGATTACATCTGCAAGTAAGCTAGAAAACTATATATATATATTTCATTACATACAGTACAGTATGTACAGTATGTAGTTTAATCTGCTTGGTATATTGTTTAAATCATTTTTATTTTAAGGAACTGTGCCAAGCTTCGGAGGAGGGATAGTAACACAAAGTTTTAGCTAACTCAGACTGTTAAAGTTATTATTATTAATATTATGTTACTGTTATTACAATGCTGTGTTTTAGAGCTATGAGACAAGTAATTTGACCAGCTGAGAACATGATGATTAATCACCTCACCCTCCAGTCTATACTCCACTTCTGCACTAGTAGATGCACTTGGGGACACCCAAGATAAAAAAATGTGTTCCAAAGAAACACTAAAGAATAGACCAGCAATATTCTGTATTTGTTAGCATTAGCATTAGTAGTGTCTGTCTAGCCAAAACCTTACATTTATTATTTTTATTCTGAGTCAGTCCCACATATACATTCTCACTATAGAACCAAAGGTGTCAGGATAATTACTGCTTTGAAAACAAGAGGCAACCAAGAAAAGAGAATATGTTTTAAAATGCCCAAGAAGTATATTTGTCATGAATATAGCAGACAAACAGAGCAATACGAAGAAATAAAAGTCTGTTTTTCTTTATCCTTTTTTATCTTTGCTGTATGTTCCTTTTTCCATTTCTTTAACTTTGTTATTCTTGTTGTTTTGTTTTATCTACCTAATCTTTATCATTACGCTTAATTGAATCTCAGACCTTTTTCAGATTAAGACTTCATACAAGCCTCTTGGCTTTCTTCCTCCCTTGCTCGCATCGAGATAGATTAATTTATTTTATGTCTTTTACCATGATGTTTTAGTGCTAATGTACAACAACCAGGTTTTTAAAATAAAAGGAAGAAATTCAAAACAGTTAATATTAGCAAAAAAAAAGTTTTTACCTTGCATTTGACACAAACACACCAGAAAAACAACTGCTAGAAACGAATTAAGTCCCATTTTGACACATGTCCCATATGAGGAAGAGATCTGTTCTGTTCTGCGTTGACTCAAGTAACGTCTGCAGGAAGTGTGTCAGCTTACTGTAAAGAGAGAGAGAGAGAGAGGGTCCCTGGCTGAGAATCAAACCGTGGACGTTGCAGTTATCTGGTGTGTGCTTTAACCATAATGCTACTGGGGCGCCCAGATACACGATACATTTAACACATATTTGATAAACATTTCATTTCTCAAACTGTGACACTCATGAATAACACTCCTGAATTAAGGTAATGCAGGTATTTTTTACTGGGTCTTCAACTACATTGTCCCCCGACTCTGAAAGAACCTCTCTCTCTGAACCACTCCCTCTATTCCAGTATCACTGTTAAAAATCAGTTCGGACTGGCAGCTTCTTGCTCAATTTTTCAATCTAAATCTGTTAAAGCACTGAACAGAAGTGTGGGAAAGCTCATTAAAGGCCAATTCAAACAATGTCTACCAAATTGGCATATGACAATGACATCGTTGGTTGCCAACACTCAAACACTTCCGTTTTTCCCAGGTTTCTCCTGTATTTCAAGGCCATCTTCCGACACCCTCCCACTTTGTTGTTTCTCCCGGGAAACATCCAAGTTTTGGATGTCTGTCTGACATCACCCAAGTTGCCAGATCTTCTATGAAATACATCTACACACACAATCCACACACTACATACAATTTCAACCCATCTGTCACCGCAACCTGGCAACCCACACCCCGATGTAAGGGCCATGTGCGCAGCTGCTCTCTGCGCAGGCAGACGGGCTAGATAATTTAACGTTAGCTGTTGTCCAGATGTCAGGGCAGGACAGCGTTCCTCCACTTTTAAATCACGATGTTACAATAGTAGAGGGCTCAGTGGTCGATGGCTGTCAGCCATCAGCGATGGACGATGGCAACGTTCATCAGCCCAACCCTATGATACTGAATTTACTTTGCACACACAACTTTTAGGTAAGCTGAAACATCCTCAGGCTTTTTCAGTAGAATCACCACAATAATAAGTTGAGGTGAACTCCTTACTAATTAGAGATATATTATTTGGAGAAGATGATGTGATGGACTGTTCATCAAAAGTATTGATACAGCAATGTCTTCGGGAAAGTGTCCATAGCGGTAGAATCTGTTGCTTCTTCTTCGTTGTATTGCTACATTGTGGCTAACATCGTTATCACAACTACTGTCAAAGAAGAAATTAGTGTGTCTACACTTCCCCAGCCCTCACCCCTCACAAAGGCTGAGAAACAATGCAGTTGTAGTAGTGACTGATTATTTTTGTCACCTGTTAATGAAATGTAGGCTAACTGGCTGTGATATACGCAGGAAGGCTACAGCACCACACATTTGTTGAAACAAGAGTTAAACAGGAAAACAAATATTAGACCTTCAAAAAAGACAGAAGAGAAGCTCCAGTGGTTTCATTAATGAATCACAGTACTTTTCTAATGAGTTATTCATTGTAGATTTAAATAAACAACATGTAACAACAGAGTTGTGATCGGTGATTGTTTGCTTTCGATAAATGGTCATTTAATCCAACAGACTCCACTGTTACCTCAAAATATACTTAACATGTCTGCATCATGTTAGCATACTGTAAGTAAAACAAACAAAGGTTTCTTGAACTAAATAAAGTAAAAAAAAAAAAAAAAAAAAGAAAATGAATTGCAGAAGTCAGGGTTTCCGCATGTGGTTTGACAGTGTTTCTGTGGACATTGCAGCAGCTCTTTTCTCGCATTTGACAAACGCACTCTCTTTGTAGTGGTGGAGAGTAACTAAGTAAATTTAAGTACTGTACTTAAGTACACACACTCACACACTACAGGGAAGCTGATTTCAGGTTCCCCTTTGTCCTAGAGCTTTGTATAGAGCTTTATGTTTCGTTCTTTTCAATAACCATAAACTACTAGTTCCCTGATTCGTTTGTATTATCTCACTTGGGATTTTAAAGTTGTGTCTCTACATCTTGCCCATAGTATTCATAGTCATTGTCAGACAAGTTTTTGTAAACTTTAATTTTAACATATGTACCCAGAACTTCTGGGAAAGTAGTTTTGATGCTGAGTGGATTATCCTGGTGAAATAAAGTCAGTTGAATTCATTGAACGACTTAAATGGGGACTCCCTAAATAATTTTTCTTACAAATTTCTTTACAAATAATTACACAGATTCTTGTTGACATATGATGTTGATACAGGTGATTTTTCTAAAGAAACACACATTGTGTGTGTTCAAAATTAGCTTGAGTGTGTTTGGATTTGATAATTTGGTTCAACCGAATTCTGTGGCCCCTACACCTCTATTGTTAAATCTCCTCCTGAAAACATGCTATAGTATTTTCTATACAGTATATAAAGCATATTGCTGAAATAGTGCTACAGTACAACCACTTGACTTTGAAAACAAAGTCAATCAACAACAGGAAATATTTGTAGAAAAATGTTAAGTTCTTAACTTGTGGCTCACATGAAGACAACAGGCTCCATTCTGAAGAAATAGTTCCATTTTTTTTTTCAAATTCATCTCATGTTTGACTAGGACTCTAAGAGATGCCTTGTCAGTCTCAACACAACATCCATCAGCTTTAACTGCAGTTCATCAGGCCTTACTCCACTTTGCCAGCTTCTACTTTAAGCAGAATAGTGGTAGTCTACATATTGAATCCAAGAATGCGCTGACTAAAATAGTGAATACAAGCAGCAAAATTACAGGTCTGTTCTGTATAACAGTGCCCTCTTCACCACCAGAGGTGGAAAAGGAAAAGGAGGTAGCTTGCCCATCATAGTACGTAGGCATGGGCCTACTTGTAGGATGATGTTTATGCTTATGTTGTTGCTGCTGGACGATTTTGTTGATGTATTTTGATTGTAATGCTATGCTAGTCATACTTTATGTAGGGGAAGGACAGGATAGTCATCATTGTACTGTTCTTATTGCTGTTCTGATGAATGTGCTTGTTCTGCCGAGTCTGTGTTACTCTTACTAATGTGATTTGTTGTGATGTGTTTGTTTTATGCTGCAAAACCAATTGCCCTTCGGGGGACAAATAAAGTTGAACATGAACTAGTAACACTAGCATGTTAGCATAGCAACATTTTTGAAATGTTAAAGCAATGCAAATACATTACAGTGACATTTGGCTTCAAGTACAGCTGAGTGTGACAAAGTACAACTAAGGCTGATGGAGATTTAGCAAAGCATACAGCATACAGTTTAGAGGAATGAGTCTGAGAGTTCCTGAATAAAATTGCATGTAAAAGACACAAAACAAAATATGGCCTTTAATAACTTATAATCAGCTTTATTAAATCCCTTTTTAGAGAGAATTGTCTCATTTGATCTTATCTGCACTTTAAACACTATTAACATTCCAGAGCTTGATGTTAGTTAAGGAAATGTTACAAATACATATTCAGATCCATCATACTCGTCCTTACTTCATCTGTCATGTCTAACCATCACTGTCACACATTTCCATCTGAATAGAATCATTATCAGTGACTACAACATCACTTTCACATTCTCATCCCTCAGCACTCAGGTGTAGCCTGGTGCAGTCATATTACAAGTCTTCTTCATGTCCTTGTCGTCTAGAGTGAAAAATAAAAGGGGCTCCTAATTTGACAATGTTAGTAACCCAACAATTTAAGTACAGAAAGCTCCCAGTTCACAAAGAAAGAGCCTTCTCAATGTTTACAATAACATTTGCAACCCACAATAACCAGATGGCCATTTACATCCATGTATGCACAGTAGCTGTTTGTGATGATTTAAAAACTTTATCTCATTTGTATCAGTCAGTTGGCTTAAAGCCACAGAAACTGCAATTCCAATTAGCTTTGTAGGAAGGAAGCATCTGTTTTAAAGTTTGTTCTAACTGCCTCTAATTCAATGATATTCAATGTGTAAGTAATATTAAAAAACATATCTTATGTATCATGTACTTACATAAAGTGCTAACTTTTTGTTTTGAAACCGCAGTAACAGTCATATATAACAGAAAACAAGAAATGCCCACACCATCAAGAGATACAGTATACAGAGCACCTTGAACACAGTATATTCAATTTAAAGTTTGTCTACATTCCAGTTGTAGTGCTACATTAGTGTCACAGAATCTCCAAAGTGCTTTACCTAACACATTACAGTGCATTGCCATGTACAATACACATAAGTAACATTGTGTTTATGTGTCTTTAACTCCAGTGCTTCTGTTGTTTTACAACAGGAAATGTAAAAATTTCATGAGAGTGTTGTGAAAAGTTGGGGGTGGGGATTTTGTGAGTTCTAGAAGAACTGGCTTAGCATTACTCATGGTGTTTTTTTACCATAATAGAAGCTAAACTCAAAGTCATATGACCTTAAATGTGTTGGACATATAAATATGTGTGTATTAATCACATGTTTGTTTTATAGGAAGTATAGAAGGTTCAATCCTTCTATACTAAAGTGTCTGTGGGGGTTTCCTGCACCCCTTGCCATTCTAACCTTACCACCCCCCATACTCATCTACCTGTGACGTTGGAAAGTACACACATTGACTCACACTTTTGTGTGTAAGTTTTTCTTGATGTGATTTGACATTTCGTTCTCTGGGGAGAAACCAAACAAACCCACCAAAGTTTCCGTACTCTCCACTGCTTGTTTTGTTTTGTTTGGTATCTTTTTATGTTTTTTTCTCTGCAAATAAATAATCCGACCTGTTATTTTCTTAGTTGTAAAAGCGAATACAGTATATGATGCAAAGTACACATGGTAGCTGCAGTTAGGCAGTGTGTTATGCTGTCATATGAATACAGTTAAACCTGTGTAAAACATGTATTATCCCAGCAAACGTATGACAATGACAAACTTGAAGTTGATCAAACAGTAGTCTGTAGTCTTCCATATTTGCTTTCTGCATCATTTGGTGCTACTGGGACCTAGATATCTTTCTGATATAAGTTCAAAACAGTCTAAAAAGACAGTTTCCCGAGCTGTGTTGACATGATGTTTCACTGATTTGCTGTTGACATTGAACTTGGCAGTGTCCTGCGCATTGCTCTCTATGAAATGCTCCAATCTCAACCAGTCCAGCTGTTTATACGTTGCTGATGCGAACACTGAGAGGAGTGTCTCTGACCCGGCCACGGTCCTCCCCTCTCTCCCTGTAGCTTTGCTCCAGACGAATCTTCTCTGGATCAGACACCTCAGGCACAGTCGCACCCCCGTTGCTCTGGTACGCGTGCTGGGGGCTGGGTGGTTTGAAGATGGGCGTAGTCTTGGTCTTGGCCACTTTGTCAAAGAAGGCGAAGTCTGCTACGTATTTGCCCGATGGGGAAAGGGAGACTACAGGGGGGAACTCATAGCCCCAGAGAATCTCATCCGGCAGGTAGGAGGTGCGGACCTGGCAGGTGGCAGAGGTCGGCTCAACTGTAGCACTCATGATCACCAGCAGCTCGAAGTCTGCCAACTCTGGATCTGTCCAGCCCCCACCTGGCACATTACAGAGGGGTGTAAAAGGAAGAAGCAGCAATTAACAAAAAATACTAAATTTAAAAGAGTTTTTGACCACCAGTAGTGCTACAGTAAACAGTAATGTTATGAGCAGGTTCCCATTTTGTCTGTATGAGGATGCACATTGGAGGATGCTATGAACTGATCAACTGTTGGTGGGGGTAATGCGCAGAGAAATATAGCAATGCACCATGCCAAGGAGGAAGAAGAAGTCTGCTAGCTAACAAACAGATTATTTAACAAGTGAAAAACCAAATGGCCAGGAACTGTAGGAAGTGAGGAAACAACAAAATGAAAGTTGGTATTGAAGAGAGGATAAGAAAAAATATGTAGAGATGGGGGAAGGAATAGAAAAACAAAGGCTGAAAGGTAAAATCATGTATTTATTTAAATCACTGTATTTACCCACATTCATTTCAGAAATAAGGAATGATCACAGATGGAAAATCCTCTTAGCTTGCAGCAAGTAAAAACTCAAGCAAAATGTAAAAAAAAATCAAGTGGTTGAACATGGTTCACGCCATCTGAGCTCACCAACAACTAAAAAGAGGAAATTAAGTGTGGGAAACATTCAGTTTACCATTCTGTCACATAATTTCTCAGTAATGAGTTCTTTCTACATCAGAATTTCATTTCTCAGAATCCAAACTTTCCATTCCGTTGCTGTAGCAAGCAGAAGGCAGGTTTATATTAATAGTCCATAGTGTCGTAGAATTACTAAAACATTACATTGCTGCATAGTACTCTACAATAAACAAAGAAGTGCCCTCTGAGCAAACAGTGGTGCAAGCAGTGAGAAGTGATGCACGTTAGCTATAATGTACCTTTTACATATGCATGAAGACCCTACAGACCACCCACCAAATCTCCTGCCCCCACCATCAACCTTACCCTTGGCTGCCCAGGCTCGCAGGGGGCTGCTGTCATCGATGAGGTGGTAGAAGGTGAGGGGCAGGATGAGGAAGGGGCTGTCACTGGACGTGTCCACTTGGAAGGGCACGTTCCTCTGGTCCAAACGAACCGTCTCCCCTTCCTTGGTCAGGGACGTCTGGAGCAGTTTTCCAGTCACCTGGGGGGAGGGGTGGGGGATAATTGGTTCAGCTTGACAAATTGCTCATACACATGAAATCTACACATACTGTATTGTGACCTGTTTAACTTCACTGACAATTTGTTTAGACAGAATTTGTACACATGGTGGAATATCTGATAATCTATACTCTCTATCTCTATATACTGTACACTTACCTGACACCCGAGCAGGAGACTCTTGCGCATGTTGGCCACCCTGATCATCAGGCAGGGTCTGCCTTCGTGGGTCGACACCACAGCATGTTGGCTGAACTTCACTGTCTCACCTCGCTTCTTTGGCCGAGCAACCTGAGCAGAGAAAGATCAATCAGTTCAGGTTTCAGGCTGATAATCTTTGATAAGACTCGTGTAAGAGTCTTGTGCTCAACATACCAACAGATGAATGCACACTGCAAGGAATTGGATCTGCTTTTACTTGAAAATGGATAGGAAAACATACATTTTCTTTTACATTCTGTGACAATTCGTATGACTATGAACTGCATGGATCTATGCATAAAGAGGTTCTCTGTTTTCTCTGTATCTCACTTTGCAGCTGGATATTTTATGCATTGGCTACCTTGGCCAGGAAGGTACCAGTGATGAAAATCTCCATCAGCATGGTGATGACGAGCTGGACGATGAGGAGGATGATGGCAGCTGGACATTCCTCAGTGATGCAGCGGAAACCATAACCAATGGTTGTCTGAGATTCCAGGGAGAAGAGGAAAGCCCCCGTCAAGGTCTGCATCTGCAGCACACAGGGTGTGTGGTTTGATGGAGGGTCGAACTCTGGAGGGACATGGTTGAAAAGGCAACGAAAGCTCATTGAAGTTATTCTACTGTTGTATGTTTTTTGTTTGTTTTTTTTTACTTCTGTGCACTTTATTAAGGGATGCTGTGTGTCTACCTCAAAAATGTCCGGTATGCGACATTACACAACATTACATTTACTATCACACTTGGTTGAGCAAACATTGGAAACATGAGTGACGGGAAGTGGGCGAGAGCAGATGTCTTATTGAAGATATAAAATAATTTCCTGCCATCACTAATCGGGGGTTAGTTTAAGCTCAACATTCTGTTTAGGAAATACAATAAACACCAACATCTTCACAACACTGCTAGAAATGAAAGTGTATACATGGATGTAGATGTGCAGTGCTGCAAAAACAATTAGACTAAGTCCATGGCGTCATGTATTATAATCTACATGATTAACTTATTGGTTTGGCACTTATTAAAATGAAGTAACAAAGTAGTTCATATACATAAAATTGATTAAAAAAAGTAACAGATTTTAAAAAGACATTAAAAAGACATGATTGCTTTAAAACAGCAGTTCTCACTGTTTCCAGCCACCCCCGTAACACTTCATGCAGCTATGACACTCTACATCATCACACCATCATATCAGTTGTCATATTCTCACTGGTTTTTCAACTGCGTGTTTTCTTTGGTTTGAAGGTCGCTGGAGATGTTTATTGCATTTTTATATATCATTTTGTACAATTGATCTAATACAAATATGGCTAAATCCTGATTGGTGCACAGAAGTATGTCACCTTTTAATAATTGAGCCCTGCCCCCTTCAAAGAAGTGAAAAGAGCACAGGGGGAAAAGTAATGCAGAAATCTGTCATGTGAAATAACCAAAACTGCTCTAACTTTGGCAGAAAAGAGTGTACTCTTGCAGTGAAGTCTTGCAGAGCAGAGAAAATATTTTCGTGCCATTCATGTGTGCAGGCAGCCAGCAGGAAGTCATCTGGATCCGCCAGCAGAAGACTCTAATGCTCATTTTCTAAGGGTTGAGAAACATGGTAACCAAGGAAATGCTGAAAGGTTTTTGGGCCTGTGAGCAACTACAATCCACTACTCATTGGATTGAGCGGGATGCTATCTTAAAACACAGTATCCACTTTTCTTAATACATCCATGGATCAAAACGTTAAGAGCAAATGCAAAATATAAATTTTATTCAAGAATGCTATCTCCTTTGGTTATTTGGTTAAACTGCCAGACTGCAGTTTAACCAAATCTAGCAACATGTATTTTTGGCATTTCTAGAATTCAGATTTCATGCTAGCTTTGATGTCATCACTTGCCTCTTTATACCCCAAAAAAACCTTTGTTATGAATCATTTCCTGTAGTTGACTCATAGTGAGCTACACCTCAGTGCTGAAAATGAAATATGTCTCAGTACAGTTTCAAACTGCGTCTTAAAAAGCAGCGGCTTAAAAAGCAGCTTAACACCCCATTTTAGCTTGACAAATTCCCCTTTTTGACTATTTTTTGAAAGTTGACTATTTGTCGGGTGTGAATGTGACATTGCCTCGTAGTTCAGGGGTGGAGTGTCCTGGGATACATCATAGATTTTTCAGTGATTTATTTTTTTCATGTGGACAGCATTACTGGATTTTCTCAAGAGAAAGAAAAATAACTTTGGTTGTAATTAACTCTATAAAATAGGACCAGGATCAGTAGATAGTATGTAAAAAATGTAGTATTAAGTTACTCTTTAAAGAGGGAGCACATCATTGTTTGACCACCAACTCCACCAGCACATTGTGACCATACCCTAACATTGAGTTGGGTGGCTTAAATGTTTGGGGAGATAATTTAAAGACAAAAAGGGAAAATTTCAGTCTGAGTTTTATTGCTGAGGTTTTGAGATTTCCGCTTTGACCCCAGTACAGTGGGGGTGAAAAGAATATGAAAACTGTTCACATTGAGGTCCGTGGATCATCTAGAGTGAGCTCAACATGTTTCTCTGAGAAGACGCATTAAACTACCCGTTAACCTATGATCTGTTAACTTATGACCCCCCTTCTTCTCTCACCAAGCAGGTCTCCATGCACCAGTGCCACCAGATACCACAGTACCCCAAACAAGAACCAGGTCCCCGCAAACGTGGCCGTGAACAGGAAGAACTTGTAGCGCCACTGCATGTCCAGAAATGTTGTCCAGAGGTCACGCATGTACAGAGTATTCCGCCCACTGACGTGCTCGATACGCACGTTGCTACGGCCATCTTTGGACAGGACACGCCTCCTCTTCCTCAGAGTCCCGCCCCCACCGGATATGCCACCACCCAGTAAGGGTTTTAAAACATCTGTCTGTGTCTGGGAATGGCAAACCTTCTGAGGGGAGGAGCTACGAGAGGAAGGAGGTGTGGCAGATGTCATCTGGTGAATAACAAAGAAAGAGGAGTTAAATAATTTTTTTGATTAACGTGTTAACTGGCTAGTGCTGTTAATAGGTTCATTTCGGATTAGTTTGGGGTGGGCTGGGAGGTCTCTACTTAAGCTTACTGAAAGAAAGTTAAATAGATTGATAAACCTTTTTAAATATCTTACAGTATTCACAACATCAACAGTACCTTGTGATCTGATTAAGATTATGGTGACTTCCTGTAGCATTTGGGAAAAACTAGAAACTGCCCATGATGACTGACTGTAGGTTTCGCCTACTTCCCCTGCAACTACCAGCTTTCATTCTCAGGGGAAATTCATCTCAAGTGAGTCTAATGACACTTGAAACCAAACCTTATTATGGTTGTAACTTTATTATATTCAAAATATGTAGCAAAATAAAACAAAACAACTAGCAGGCAAGTAAAATCAAACTGTTAATTTGAATTACAAAGCAGGAAACCACCGTTTTAATCAGAAAAACAAGTCAAAACAAACATGAAAGGCCATTCACATCCATGCAAGTGTTTTGTTTTTCATTTTGGGTAATTTTTCAGTAGAAATTTGGTGAAACTGTAGTGGGAGTTTCCTGAGGTCTCATAAACTGGACCCGAGTCACACTCCCATTTGCTTGCTCCAGACTCAACTTGACAGAATCAAAATACATGCTAAATACTGGGATTCAAATGTCTGGTATTCAACCCTTGTACATAGTCCTGAGAGGACGTCTAACCATCCAGTAAAAACACTTGTGTGGGTGTACTGTGTGTGTGGTTCTCAGTGGTTCTCAATCTTTTGGCTTGTGCCACATTTTGAAAGTGTTTCTGAACCCTGCAGATGTTAGGGATCATACTCAATGGCATCTTGTCAGTAGTTTGGAGGCAGAAAATCAAAAGTGGTGGGTCAAGTACAACCACCAGAGCTGATTCTAACAAGCTGAGAGAACTGTCAATCAAGGCAAATAACCCCAAAACATAGCTCTCTTCAAGCATTAAGGTCTCAGTATGCTTAAAACAAACCATGTGGTACGAGGTGTCGTCTGCCCATGTCTGAAGGCAAAAGTCTTTGTAGCTGCTCCAAATGCTAACACTCAATGGCAGGGTCAAAAAGCCGTCAGTCATATAAAATGGCTAGACATGATAATGAAAAATAATGATGCCCATCTTTTGGACAATCTCTCCTCAAGGGCATTCATGGAGTTGCACGCTCTTGTACAGGTGAAAGTTCATTTCCTGCCTACTGTCTTACCTCTGTACACCTGACCTGTAGCTGCATGAAGTGACTTTTTGTATTGTTGGTTTTTGGAAATTTACAAAAATTGTCCCCCTATTACAGCATGGGAAAGGTGGGGGGGATTACAGATGCATACCGAGGCCTTTAGTTTGACCTCAGTGAAAAATACACTAGAAGAAGGGACATTAGAAACTAAGAGACAATCTTGTCATGGGAAAAAAGTTGCAATACGTTCAGAGAAGTGAAGAGTTTTTCAATTGATTTTGACAGTTCTCTGTAGATAACAGCTGTTAGAGGAAGAACAGACATTTCCCAATTCGTTTCAACACCTTACAAATATGAAGCAATTGCTGCTTGCATAAACCACTCAGTATTTATTGCCTCGTTGTAGCCTGTGATCCAACAGTTTGAAAACCACTGACAAGTGGCACCAAAACAAGCAAACCACAATAGAACAGTCACAATGAAACACTGAGGTGAGACAAGAAAAGAAATAGTGTTTCAGACCTGCATAAAACTACTGGTCCTGTGTATTCAAATGTGTCATTAAAGATGTTTAAAACAAGGGGAAAGGTTTTTAGCCAGTCTAGTGGCATGGCTCTAGGGAAAATTGGCTCAGTCGGTCAAGAACTATTTTGTGCAGGCATTTATGGTCCACAGATAGTGAATCCTAATGACTTCAGTGATCACCTCACTTTTGCTCTAGCACATCTTCAGGTCAATATTTAAATTTGTCCAATACATGGTAAACATTATACCTGCTACTTTTTTCTTTTCCCCCACCACCCCAGGTCCTCTTCCTCCAAGGACTGATCTTTGTCTTCACCACGGACTCCTCCACTCACACCTTCCTCCAGACTGAACATTTGCACTTTGACTGTCTCTTGCACTAGAACTGCCTCTGCTTCACTGGCTGCTGGCTCCCACTCACTTACCACTGTCACACTACTGCACATACACTTACCTACACTATTTATGCTCTCACATACCAATACATATTTATACTACTGTCCATATTGTATATATCTGGCCTATAGTGTATTCATATTTATACTAGCATCTTAGCGTATTCATATCTACCTCTCACTGTTATTTATATATTACCTCTATACATATAGTATGTACATTACTCTGCACTTTACTGCTTTTTGCACTTCTGGTTAGATGTCAAACTGCATGTTGTCGTTTCAGTACTTGAACTGTATGTGCAATGACAATAAAGTTGAATGTAATCTCATCTAAAAAAAAATGTCATTGTGAGCATGTTAGCATGATAACCACTAGCATTTTTGCATTTACTTGACTGTGAGTGCTAAGGGTTCAACAAAAAACTGTGTACCTAAACATTTATCCATCTTAAAGGAGAATTACAGCCTCACACATCTGCGTGTCTACAGACTCGCAAAGTGTGAACACCAACAAAAAAACTGTTCGTGTTTAGTTGATATCTTTAAGATCTTTAATGACGTATTTGCACAGACTGGGGAACTGTTATTACAGATAGAAATCATTTGTTAAGATGGAGATTGTTGTAGTGCATTTATGATATCTACAGGGCTGATTCTGGGCTCTTTCCACAAGACAAAACCCCATGTATTATTGTCTTAATGTAGAGAAAATGAACTGCAAATATTTCCTGCAACAGTTAAATGTATGTTGCAGTAATATCTGTGTTTTTAGTGCTTTACACTGTGGGATGTTTGCATGAATGCATGCCCTTGTCAGAACATTCAGATGCAGTCCACCCCTGTCACACACAGACAGACAGTTACTGTATCTCCACACATTTGACACACTCACTTACGTCCAACAAATCATGTAGGCCAGTAGGGAGAGGATAGCCCACAAAAGGGGAAGATAAGGAAGAGGAGAGAGAAACGAAGAAAGAGTAGAATTAGGATGAAGATGTACTGCATTAACCCAACAAACCGTCTTCACAGAGTCTCATTTGTCAGCTGGAGGAGAGAGGACAAACTTGAATGAGTCAATTAAGGTAAAAAATCTTTGTTTGAAACTCGGACGTTTATCTAGATAAAGTTTTTTTTTTAAAGGCTTTACTGTTGATTCTTACCAGAGAGGCCTTTAGTGGACAAAGAGTGAACTTCTGACTGGTAACTGGAGATGGCGGTAAGGGTTTGGTAGGAAAACGTCCAAAGTTTTGCTTTCTACATGCCCTGCTCAGGACTTTTTTTCAGCCTGGCTTTCTCTCAGATGTTTTTTGCTGCTTTATACTCTGGCTTCTCACAAGGTCTCTCTGTTTCTCTTTCTCACACACGTGAAACCAGAACATACGTTTCCACCTGATGAACAAGTGTTAACAGTGGCCAAAACTATATAGACACCCTAACATTATACTTATATGATTGTTTAATATCTTATTCCAGAATCCCCTCTTCTGGTTTCAGGCTTTTTGTTTTGCGCCTGACTTCAGGGATTTGTTCCCATTCAGCCACATAATCATGAGGTCGGCCACTGATGATGGGTGACAAGAAGTGGTGGAAGAAGTACTCAGATACTTTACTCATGTGTAAGTACCACTGCACCAATGTAAAAATACGCCATTAAAAGCAAAAGTCCCACTTTCAAAATCATACTCAGAGTGTATAAGAAAAGCATAATCTGCAAAATGTACAGTACTTAAAAGTATCAAAAGTATTTCTGCAGAAAAATGTCCTGTGACTGATATATTATTATATATTACATTGTTAGATGGTTAATACTAATCAGTGCTTAAGCAGCATTTATATACAGTTGTGGGGTATAGTGCAGTGGTCCAGAGGTCATGAGATGGTGAATCGGTTGGGAAAGGAGAAAAATCAAAGTTTAGCCAAACTAATTTATATTCATTTTTAGGACGTTTCTCTAATCTTTTCTTTGTTGGGAAATATTGGATCATTTTATCTCTTTTGGCTTCAATTATTTAAATGAAAACATTTGAGAAGTTTGAAAAGGGGGACTCTCTCTTTGGTGAAAACAACTAAAAACTCATAAATATCTGAAATGGGACATGGGGCTCATAATCAGACACTGCTTTTTGTAAGAGGTCACAAGCCAAAATAAATAAGTAAATGTATTTTAAATAAAAATTACTTAAAATTACTTTCCACCATTAAGGCCTGGCTCGCAGTCAGTGTTTCAGATCATCCCAAAGCTGTTGCATGGGGTTGAGGTCAAGGCTCTGTGCAGCCCAGTCAAGTTCTTTCACACCAAACGTGAACCTCGCTTTGTGCACAAGGGTAAAAAATATTATTCAGATTTCCCTTATTTGGACCTAGCTCAAACTAAAAGAAAAAACAGCCCTGGACCAAAAGTACACAAATGTTTGAAGAAAGGGGTGTCCTTATACTTTTGGCCATGTAGTGTAAATCTAAATAGCTTCTATGCAATGCTGATGATGGATTACATAACCAATCAGCTTTAATTACATCACACATCTGTGATTATGCAAGGGTGAGCCCCTCAAAAGCTTCATAATTACAATGACACCATTGAAAACTTCACTCTTTGAACTCTGCATCACCCTCTCAAACTGTTTTCTCTTGACACTCAAACACACTCACATGTCCCAGGAAAAAAAACACAAATTCCACCACAGGCACATATCAGATAACTAATAGAGCAAATGGGAGTAAATGAGAGTGAAAAGAGGGAAATATTTTTGACCAACCTCTCCAGTAGGATGTATTCCATCTCCATGGCAACACGACAGCTTTACCGTACTGCCCTGCCTCAGTGAGTCGAATCCAAAAACTGAATCAAAACTTTTTCTTTTGCCAAACAAAGGAGCGCTGAATGTTTTCCTGATCTCCCGCTCTCTCTCTCTTTTTCTACTTTCCTCTTTCTCTCTCCTTCCTTCTCTCTCTCCTCTGTGTACACAGGAATGCTTTGTTTGGAGCTGAGATAAAAGAAACAAAAGACACCATTGACAAAAACGACTCTGTGCACATCCGTGTGTGTGTGTGTGTGTGATTATGTGAGAGTGGGATTGCAATTACATGCGTATTTATGTGTGGGTGTGTGTGTGTGTGTGTGTGTGACTGTAGGCGTACATGTGTGATTTTGTATGCATGTATCTGTGTTTGTGTGCAATTATTTGTAAAAAAAGAATGTACAATTATGTGTATTTGTGTGTGTGTGTGTGTGTGTGTGTGTGTGTGTGTGTGTGTGTGTGTGTGTGTGTGTGTGTGTGTGTGTGTGTGTGTGTGTGTGTGTGTGTGAGATGAGTGAAAGGAAAAACGAGAGAATGGAAGAGAGGAAGGGAGAGAGAAAGAGATCTGTGACAAAAGGCCCTCGTTAGTATTCTGGGCTGACGAGTAATCCCCCTCCATCTCTGTCTCCCCACACACACACACACACACACACACACACACACACACACACACACACACACACACACACTTTTTCTTTCTCTAACCCCTCAGTTTGTTTCACTCTTACTTTCCTTTCTTTCTCTTTCTTTCCTTCTTTTACTTCAAATAATTTCACTTTATCAGCATTAACAGAGTCGCATAAGGCACTAAAATAAGATGCTATTAGAAAAGAATTTAAAAAATACAAACACTCAACAATATACACTCTACTCTGGTAGTGATGGGGATGTAGTGAAGGTAAACTTGCATAAGTACGTATTAGCTTGCGTTAAGAAAGAGTTAAGAAAGTATAGGCTTCTTAAGGAAGCATAAATCACTTCTTGATTGACTGATTTAATTGACTGAAAGACACTCTCTCTACACACTATCGTTGGGGATAAAAACACAATTAAGCCTAAAGAGTTATTTCCATTGTGCTCCTCCAACTTCTCAGAAATAAAAACACTTTTTATTTTAGTAGTAGTAGTTTCCCACTATTTTACTTACTTTACTGCAGCGAACCGCTCAATGAGAATGTTAAAGCAAACACTAAATAAATGCCAGTTACCCATCTCACTCATGTTGTGAACTGATTTCAATTCAAAGTTTTATCCATAACTTTAGCTTTATTCTATTTTCTTTGCAGCATTTGGAGAATACATACTGTATGTGTATTTCACAACTACGGAATAAACAAACTGACAGTATTTGTCAAATCTGATGCTCTAAAATCAGATGATCTGATTGGATGTGAATGCTGACAAGATATTTTAGTTTTCCATAAACTCATCTTCATTCATCTCTGATGGTCCTGTTGTTATCACATGTGGAAGTGCATCCTTTGAAACTCTGCATCAAACTAAGCTTTGAACCCTGAACAAGTCAGTGGTCATCATGAGGAAAACAACTAATACCTGCTTTTTTCATTACCTAAATTTCATGTAGCTTACATCATTTTGATGCTACTTACTGTCATGTAATTTACCAAGAAAAATGAACATTATCCTTGTACAGTAAAGAGTTGGTCAGTTCAAGGTAATGTGGGTTCTGTGAGCCTATAGGTGATTTCACAGTGATTTAAAACTTAGACATTTGGCCAAATTATAAATTCAGAAGTTCCTTTTTATGAGAATGTTTTGCCAGTTTTTTACTAGTGACATATAACACCAGTGGAAATAAATGCAATATAAATACAGTACATTTTTAAATACATATATTAGTTGATAATAAATGAAACAAAACAAAAATTAACAAATCAGAGTTTTAAATCTGTGCATATTTCCTTTCTGGATAAGTCATAATCCAGGTAGGAACAAATTAGAAACTTACCTTAACTGTATAAAAAAGATTAATCATTTCTTAATGTAAGAAACATATACATTTATTTGACATACAGATATCTTTATTTATTTCTTAGGTATTTTCATTGCACTCTGCTGAGAAATTCATTTGCTTACCTTTTCAGCTGGGATTGCAATCTAATTGACTCGTGCGGAGAGGAGTTAGGAGCCTGGAGCCTCAGCCTTTCGTCCACATGTCTGCTTTGTTGTCATACGCATGCTCACACGACACAACTGGGACTGTAATTCTGCAGGAAGAGTAACTTCAGCAGCCTGTGTCCCAGGACACTGATACACCATTGAGGAGAATTATGGAGACAGTCATTGGCTCATCGGCCTCCTGTTTCTGACCCAAAGCCCGGTCTCACTGCTCGCAAATTCTTCCCAAAGAGACAGGACTTGGCTTTATAAGAGGCATCTCTCTCTCTCACTCTCTCTCTTAGTTTTACTCTTTCCCTCTGTCTCTCCGTCACTCCTGAATTCCTGTTGTGTCCTGCTCACGTCTGTGTAATTGCTGTAATAATTGATCGCCACTCCCCCCAGTTTCAATTCAGGATCAGAATAACACAAGAGACCTCAAATGCATCATGCAAGGCCTGAAAGAATGAAGTTCAAAATATTGTGTTTTTTTCTCCATCATGTTTTGTTGCATTTGTTGTTGCATCACTCCCTTACCTCCCAACTAAATGCACAATGTCCACAAATGTGCACAGAAAAGCACACACACACACACACACAAATGGATGCACAGGTTTGGGGCCTCACATGCACATTATTCACAAATGCACTCGGGCACACGCCAACAACGGCCCCAACAGACCACAACCTGCAGCACACACACACACAGAAACACACACAAAAACACTCTTTTAGGGGGCACCACAGAGCCCCCTATTCATAACGTCTGTGGCTGCCGTTTGCTGTGTCCAAGAGCGTCTGTACGGAGCGTCCTGTTAAGCCCAAACACATAAAGAGGAACGTCCGTGAGGTGCATACGACCCCTTATTCTGCCTCAGGAGAGGGTGACAAAGCATTATTTAATTGAAAGAGGGAGGTGAATGGAGCTGTTGAGGATCATTGGTCAAATGTGCTGAAAAGTTCCTGTGTGTCCGTTTAATACAAACTTCAGGAAAGACCTTTTTTTTTAATATTAAGTGGTATTTTTGTGTTGTTAAATAGCTATGTACCTACAATAAACAGTGAAGGATGTTAGAAAAGATGGAGGCGATTCTAGTGTATAGAGCAGCATCCTTGGAGCTGGAAATGATTCAGTTTCCTGCTCAAGAGCACCTCACTAATAATGACGTCATACAAAATATATACATATATATACATACATATATATATACACACATATACATATATACACACAGTATATATATATATACATATATATATATATATATATATATATATTATATCTAACAATTTTAGAGTGTTTCACAAGCAGACAAGCAAACATGAACACTAACAGTGATAAACATGAGAATTATACAGTTACATCAGGTTTCATGATCAAATGATTGTTTCCGTATTATAGACTAATACATATTAATGATAAATAACAGATAAAAAAAGTCAAACCTCTTTCCTACCACAAACATTAGTGCAGTACGCATATATATCCCAGTAAAAAAGGAAAAAGTCATTATAAGTTTAACTGATGGTTTTTTATTATGCCTGATTTTAGGGGGTGCTGCAGCCCCATCAGCACCCTACGTCCCGTGTCCATGCCTCAGTAAAGTGGCTGTGTAATTGCATGTCATCATGGGGAATTTGAACTCACATCTCAGGGCCCAGACACATCGAGCCTACTTTTAGAATTAGCTGAGAACAAGGCTGACACTTTGCATGACCTAATGTCGTCTCACTTCCTGTTAAAGTTCAATTCATACAAACTGCAAAGACCGCAGCTGATTCCAACCATTTTCACATCACTGTGAATGTGTTTAAACAGTCTCTAAATGCTCTATATGCTCTACTACAAATGGAAAATATGTGTGATAAAAAGTTGTAACTGCCACTGGCTTTGTGAGCTTGTGATCTTTTGAAGAAGGATGCTCGACAGCTATCAACAGCTATCAGGTAAGTGTGTCAGGACCCTTGCGGTTGAAAGCATACACTCAACACACCATAGCAACATAAGTTCAGCATATAAGCCAGATCTCCACCTCTACTGGTTTAATTCACTTAGATAATATACAATTAACCCATACATGCACTTACGTCAGCAGAAATAAATCTGCTTGCAGTTACTAAATCTAGATTTATGTGATTTGTTGCAATTCCCCATGAGTGTTGTTGAGTTGATAGTTGACCAAATGTTAGTTAGGTTATGGATTTATGACTTTATATGTGTATTCATTTCTTCAGTGGTGAAAAGTAACTAAGTACATTTACTACAATACTTAAATATTTCCACTTTCTGCTACTTTATACTCTGCTACAATTGATTTGATAACTTCACTTAGTAGTTACTTTGCAGGTTCACATTAATAATACAAAATATAATCAACAAATAGATTATAAGTATAGGTTATTATAGGTTAAGATAAGACTTTATTGATTTCCGAGGGGAAAGTCACCCAGCAGATAAAATATATAAGGTAATTACAACTAGCCCACCTTTACCATCTGCAACATTAAAGTGATTCACACATTAATGCATCAAGAATTATAATCCAATAATATAATATACTGGACATGATACAGATGATTCTGAAATAGGCCATTCTGCACAATGAGTACTTTCACTTTTGGTACTTTTAAGTATTTTTTGATGTTAATACTTACGTCAACTTCTAAGTAAAACATGATAGTAGTTGCAATATAATTTCAGTAAAATTGACCAATGTCCTACAGTAAAAACACAGATTTGACATATTATTAAAAATATTCAGCATACAATACACTGTATCTTTAGAGCGGTTATTATGTGATCATTGTCTTTCTTTTGAGGGGATGAGTGGCTACAGTCATGCATAGAGCTTGACATGAGACATGAGCGTGGCATGTTCTCATCTCTTAATGGAGGAGTCGATCAGTCTTTCAAAACCTCAACATGTTCCACTGAGTGTTTGAGTGTGTCTGACTCAGAGTTAGGGTAGATGATATCTCACACCACATCACCTCTTGATGGGAACATGTGACCTGCATGGCGGTAACTCAGGCCTGAGAAAGAATCCGCTGCTACTTCCTCTGTGCAGAATAAGATGTACCGCAGGATGGGGTAGGAAAGAAGGAAGGGGTGTGTGTGTGTGTGTTTGTATGTGTCAGGGTCAGTAAGTGCTTTTGGCTCATGCCAGTGGTGGTGTTGTTGGACTTACCTCCGTTTTATTCATCCTTAGAAACTCTCTCTTTCTCCCTCGCTGCAGCCTTTTATCCAGCTCTTTATCCCGTCTCTTGCATATTTATTTGCTGTTTTGCTCGCTGTCTCACTTCCTTCCTGTACTGGTCTTGGTGTCCCAGTTTAGGTGAAAACACTGACACAGGGTCAGAGAGAGTTTAGAGACCTGCTGCGATTTTCCATCAATCGAAGACTCATGTCAAGTCAGCATTTGGTCAAGAATGTATCTTAGTTTCATTCATTCATTCTGTTCATTATCCATCAATTTGTAATTAACTCATCAGCCTTTCATTCACCACATTGAACATACTATAATGCAGTAGATCATACATCATCATTTGTAAGACAATAGAACATTACATTGTTTTGAGCAAAAAAATAAAAGCAGCAATGTAATGCCCAAATCTGTTTCTATTCCAAAATGTAATAGTGAATAAATATGTATATGTAATCAATATGTATTACTATACTTTCATTTTTGCTTACAATAAATAACAATTTAGGTCTATTGCTGCTTAAGAATGTAATCTAATACTTGTTAATAAAAATGTGAATACACACATGACTGTGCATGCAGATGTTGCTCAAGGATCTGATAACTTAAGGAAATGTGGATATGTTTTCCACATGCCCTCCTGGCTCTCAATAGAAAACAGCAAATAAAAAACTCTATTCCTGCTGCTCTTGTAAATTTGAGATCAGCCAGAAGGTGGCGACAGTTTTTTTCATTTGCAGGAGGACTTCCTCTGTGTGTATTTCTGTTTGTGTGTGTGTGTGTGTGTGTGTGTGTGTGTGTGTATGCATGTTTACTGAAATTTCACAGAAATTCTCAGGACAGCTGCTCTTCTGAGACGCACAATTATGGTGTATGTGTCCGATTCGACATACAACAAATGATATAACAGCACATAACTAATTACAAATGCCTACACAAAATAAGATACAAGATTTGGAAATGTGTGTGAAGATTTGTAAATAAAAATAATGTTTTTATTTTTACAAGATCACATGAGTACATTTCCAACCAGTTTGTTTGTTTGTTTTTTCCAGAATTTGTTCTTTAATATTATATAACATAACATATATAACATTTGCAGATTTGGAAACGAAACGAAATATATATTTTACCAAAGACCAAAATGGGTAGAGAGAGGCAAGAGGAACGCTTTCTTTAGCATCTTGACAGATAACAGGCTGTTGGTGCAGAGCTCATAAGACCTTTGAGAGGCTGGTGCTGCAACTAGAGGTGTTCAGTTTATAACCTTTAACATCAAATCCTCAAGCTGAACTAAGAGTACTGAGTCACTGAATCAGCAGCTCGTTGCATTGGAGCGCCCCTCACTGGTGATGGACAGCACCATTGTTCACCTATGATAAACAGTATGTTTCTTCCTGGTTAAAAGGTAAGACCATGAAAGTCACAGAAACAATCACAGTGAAATAATTCTGTTGCAGAGGGGTTATTGATGAGTTATTAACCTAATAAACAGGGTTTATATGGGCCTAGTTTTATACAGAACTGAACAAAACAGTTCAAATCAGCAACAGACTGAACTGGAAACAGTCAGAAGCAGCAACTTTACGTCACAGTATTACGAATAGTGTTGCTATGGCTTGTTGCTATGACTAAGTTTAAAAAACAATAACAAACAGTGACTGCAAATATTTGTACTGAACTGAATCAAATGATCAGAATCAGAAAATTATGTCATATTTTTCACCTCTTGCTGCAACACGTCTTCCGGGAGGGCTACATGTTCAACAATACACATAAGTATGGTGGATACTATCAAAATCCCTGCAGCACACTGAGGAACTATTTCCATCTGAAGAGGCTGGGTCCCTGTTAGAGAGCATTCAAGGATAGAGAAGCTCATGGGAATACTGGTGAGGATGCCGCATGCGATTGCGTGAGTTCAAATGCTGCAGAGAAGCACAGCAGAGCCCCGGGCAAACTCTGGAGTAACATCTGGAATACTGTCGGGACATTTGTTTTTGTTTTCAAACAATACGGCCTGTTTAGTTATATGTATGCAGTATTTTGTGCTGACAAAACAGTTTAATTAACGTTACTCTCAGGTTCTCACTTAGATTCCTTAAATATCATATATAATTCTCATATTGACATATGTACATTTATTGTGGTAGCATGCTAACATTTACGATGTTATAGGAACATGCTAGTGTTTAGCATGTTTCCTGATAGCACAGCTGCAGCTGACGTGTTAAACAAGTGGACATTTTAACCTGATGGTGGCACTAGATGAAGCGTCAGGGGATCACCAAAATCATTAAGATTCGTCCTCTGGGAACCATGAATGTCTGTAACACATTTAATTATAATCCATCAAGCAGTTGTTGAGATATTTCAATCTGGACCAAAATAATGGATCAACAGGCCATCCCACCAACCAACCAAAACTGCCATCCCTAGAGCCATGAGCTCAGTGCATAGACCTATAGTCAGACGATCAGGTTCAGCACAAAAAGATGACCCAGTTTGTTTCCTTGACAAAAAGGCCAAATTGCTGCATTGTGTCTGTATGCACACCTCCACAGAAACAAGTGATGAAATGGCTTCTAGGTCAGTTTGAGGCTTAAAAATGTAGGAAATAATGTAAAACTGCTGTTTGATTTCTTGGTTCAAATGTGTAATACATGTACGAACTGAAGGATGGAGCTGCAATAACGACAAAAAATACAATTTTGTATATTACACCTAATTCATCAGAGAGCAGTGCAATGTGCAGGTGAAGCAGGAAAGAAAAAGAAAACAAATGAAATATGTCAATAAGAAAGACTATGAGTAACATAAAACATGATACAAAACATACACACAGAGATATATCATTTTTAATTGGTGATCTTGTTACACATCATAAACTAGATTTTATGCTTTTAACTGAAACCTGGTTAGACCTGAATAGCAATATGACTCTCATGGCATGTCCGCCAGACTAGGTGTCAGTCAGACCGGAACATCATTTACTCAAAACAGTTTAGCTGTACAAAGGTGGGCCTGGGTAAGTTTTCATCCTTTGAATATCTTGCCCTTGTGCTCAAGGCGGAACAAGCAGTACTCATTTTAAGAATATACAGGCCTCCAAAACAGTTATCTCTATTTTCTCCCAGAATTCTCCCAGCTGCCCGCTCTTATTATCACCAAATATGATGATAATAATTTTAAATGGGGATTTTAACATTCATATTAACAGCGATGACTCCAAGGCTATGGAATTCATGAAGCTACTCGAAAGCTTCGAACTTACTTAACATGTCACAGAGGCCACCTTCCAGCATGGAAAACATCCTCGATTTGGTTGTGTCAAAGGGGTTGGCCATGGATAATGTTTCAGTGTCTCATATCCTTGTCTCTGATCATTACTGTGTGTTCTTTGACAGCGTCCTATCTGTAGCTGGGATCACAGATGAGTGTTTGGTTCAGAAACGATTCCTAGATGCTGGAGCAGAAAATGAGTTCTCTGAGCTTGTAAGTTCTTTTGATCCATGTGATATGAGCTGCTCATTAGATGAAATGGTTATTGCTTTTAACAACAACCTGACTAGCACACTGAACAAAGTTGCCCCACTCAAGGTTAAAAGGAAGTCATGCAATAAAACATCTCCACGGATAGACAACACTGTCCATGAGCTAAAGAGATCATGTAAAGCAACAGAAAGAAAATGGAGGAGAACAGGACTTGAAGTCCACCGTAGTATTTACAGAAGAATACATAGCCACATATAATAATACTATGTGCAGTGCCAGAAGGGCTTACTTTTCTAAGATCATTACAGAAAACTAAAATAACTCTAGAATACTGTTTTCTACTATTGACAGACTGCTAAATCCTGTCCCTGATCTTCAAAGCCAAGCCTCTCCCACATGTGAGGAATTTGCAACTTTTTTTAACAATTTAATCACAACCATCAGAGCTGGCATTGCTACAACTATGACCTTGCATTCAACCTTGTGAAAGGCAAGCAACCATGAGCAAATTCGCCAGCATCTCAACCCCAGAACTTTGTAAGATCGTTACTCTGAGCAAACTGTCCTGTTGTCTCGACCCATTTCTTGCTCCACTCTTTAAGAGTGTTTTCAATAGTATTTGAAACTCTGTCCTGAAAATGATTAACACATCCCTGGAAACTGGAGCTTTCCCTGAGGCCTTCAAAACTGCTGTTGTTAACAAACTTACAAAAACAAAGAAGAGAGAACATATCACTCCAGTCTTAGCTTCACTGCACTGGTTCCCTGTAGCTTTAAGAATAGATTTTAAAGTCCTTCTAAATGTGTGCAGAACTCTCAATGGCTTAGGACCAGCCTACATCACAGATTCCCTGTTGTTTAGTGTGCTTTTACGAGCCCTTAGATCCACTACTGCTGGCTTTTTAATTACTTAAAACCCCTCCAAAAAGAAAATTGGAGATGCAGATTTTTTCAGCTATGCTCCAAAACTGTGGAACAGTGTACCTAAAGATATTAGAGAGGCAGGCTCTGTTGAAATTTTTAAACGGCACTTAAAAACATATGTTTTTAACGTAGCCTTTTTCTAGCACCACTTCCTACAATGTGCCTGCTTTCACATGGAGTCCCACATGCAATTATTGTTCATTATTATTATTATTATTATTATTATTATTATTATTATTATTATTATTATTATTGAGTGTTTCCATTTTCTGCTACTTTTCTACTCCACAACATTTAGCCCCTCCTTTACCAGATGCATCATTAAAGTGATGTACACATTAATGCATCAATATTTTTAATCCAACATTATTCTGAAATGGGCCATTCTCCATAATGAGTACTTTTACTTTTGGTTCTTTGAGTATATTTTGATGCTAATACTTTTGTTAGTAAAAAAATACTTTTGTTTTAAGTAAGAAATCTGAGAACTTCTTCCACCAATGTTTTTTAGTATTCCATCCAGCATTTTGGTGTTGTGGAGTGGAATAATTGCATGTCTACTGTAGGTGATGGTAGGGTTAATGTCTGGTATGTCTTGTAGGCGTCGCTGTACTGTTGGCTCTCACAGACAATGGGACTTTCCACTCTAGGATTCAGTTTTTTGCTGAGTAGTGCTGTAACATGTTAGGCAGCTTTATTAAACCAGATGTCTAAACCGAACCAACTACTTCAACACCTGCAACCTTAAATTTTGTTGTTTAGTTTTTTTCCTGTCATGAATATCAACAGTGTCCTCCTTTCAGGCAGAGGGAGATTTTAACAACAGATATATGAATGATGGCTCATAATTTGTTGTGTGGAAGAGTGATTTGCCCTAAAACTTGATAGTCGCTTGAGTGATTGTTCTTTTTCCCTTGAGGTAATACTTTGATAGGCCTATTTAACAGTTGTGGAAATGTGTTCTATGTGTAATTCTGTACACACACTTTTTCTGGAAAAAGAGGAATGACCAGTTAATCACGTGATTTATGGTCAAACAGATTTTTTTTCTGTTTCGCTTTTTGTCTGGTCATTGCAGGGAAAGCAACAACACCACATTTTGATAAATGCAGTGCTGCCTTCCAGTACTGTCGGAACTTCTACAGTTGATCAGGGACATGCACAGACCTTTTGAGGGACTGTTGCTCTAACCTTCTTCAAGCTCATTTTAAGCTTCACATTGCCATCTATCAATTTGATTGTAAAATACGTGTACCTGTGTGGTGATGACACCGTTTCAACATAGCACAATTAATTTAATTAATTACTTGTTTATGACAGAAGCTATGTAAAGCATTCAAACAAACATTTTTTAAACCAAAAAAGTGAAAACCACAATATTCAAACTCAGATGATTATGAGCTGATATTGTGAAAATTATGTAAAGTAAAGATTTAAAAGTAGATTTTGCAAATTTGAGCCACTGGAAATTTAATATACTTCTCTGTATCATCCAAAACCAAGTTTTGATTGTACTCATATCTCCATAAATGAATATCACAGAATGTCTGGATTTCCATAATAAACATTTCTGTCTATGAAATTTCCAGAGACAATAATATAAAGACAGTGCGAGGCAAAATGCTATCATTCTTTTCAATCCAATTCCATTATATTTCTGTAGCGCGTTAACAAAGCATGTGTCACAAAGACACTTTATAGACATCAGTACAATTTAGAATTGTAAAGAACACCATTGACCACGGCATATCTCTCTCTTTATCCCACTCTTACAGGCATGGCCTTTTATAGTAACTCTCTCACACTCAGCCATTACCACCCTCATATGTACCTGTCTGATGTGTCTGATGGTAGAACTACTATTTAAAATAGCAAGTACCTTATATATACTTTGCCGGTTCATCAATTCTAATCATTTCGATTCCTACATTTTATTGTAGCCAGTTGAATTTTCATGGAGGTGATGCTGACAGTGACTTGACTCAATGCTTCCTGGTGAAGCTCAGGAATTAGACCTGAGAAAGCTATATGCAGTTTTGTATGTATAAATATGCACTACAATACAGAACAATTGCAGAATGTCATATAGGATTTCATGGACACATTTTCTTGCCTTACCATCCCTTATTTCACTATAGCTATTCAAAGTATTGTACTTGATCACCGGACTCTTCAGTGCACTCTGAACTGGAGCTTTTGAGGTTAGACCCCTACAGAAAAGCACTCTCTGTTTAACATTATGTTAAAGATGAAACTCATTCACAAAACTATGCACAGATACAATATACTGTGAATTTATCATTGACTGAAATACTCGTTTTTAGTTAGTTATTAGCCTGCTTCCAACTTTTAAAAAAAGGTGCTTCTGAGAAAATGGGCCTACTTTACATTAAATGAATTATGTAGGAAATGGTTGCTTGACATTTCCATCATCATGCTCCCTCAGCAGACTGCCTACATGTAGGCCAGCTAGCTAAGATTGGTTCATGTGATGATAGCATAATATAAGGCAATACTGCGCGACGTGTTGCAAATGTGGCAAGCTGCGCATTTCACAGGGCATCCCTTTGGTTATACCATCGGAGCCCTCACACAATGGAAACAATAGCGAGTTTGGAAGACTGGCTGTGAACAAGAAAGAAGAAATTAGCTTGTCTGAGTCAGTGTCTTCGTTTAAGTCTCTTCTCAAAACGCAATTTGATGGGAAAGCTTGTCCTGATCTCACCTGAGCTGTTGATTTATGTATTTTATCATTCACTATGGTATTTTATTTCTCTCTCTGTGAAGCACTTTGTACTTTGTACTTTGTTTTGATAAGTGCTCTATAAATAAAGTTTATTATTATTATTAATAGGCCTACTAATTTTTAATTCCACAATGTTTCTATTTTGGCTATGTGGAACTATTTTGTTTACATTTAGATAACAGTCCCTGCCTTTAAAAAAAAAACTTACCTTGTGTTTATTATTGTCATAATTTCCGTATAGACATATTCTTGATGTATGACTTTTTGGGGGGGAGCTCCTGAACGCATCATTGGTTGCTAGGACTACGAGCTCAAAGAAGTGTACCCGATCTTCGACCAATCACAGCCTCTGCCAGGCTGTGACGTGTAAGGGTTGTGGCAGCCTTATTGTGGAGGGGTGGGGGTGTAAACCTAAAAACGGTACCTCCATCTGTAAACCCTGACAACCCTGTTAGACTCAATTTAACACGGAACAAACCTGCCGACTCTGCATCTGTTTCATCATGTTATCCATGCCCGCGCGTGTGTCTGGGTGAGTAAATAAACAATTTCTAGAATATTATTAAGCATGTCTGCGACTAAAAACCTCTGGTGTGATCACATTTACGTAGCCTAAGTTATATCGTTATAATTGTATAATATTTCCATAGAGACTTATAGGCTTCTTTTGCTGCGCTGTTGGTGACTTCGGTTTTAAATTCACCATCGCTCATTGCACAAGGTAAATTGCATATGGAGGCTGTAATACTTTGATAAAATACCCTCACATGTAGCTACATGTTCCCCAAATTCCCAGAGAAACTGATAAAAACTGATTAAACTGATAATTAAAAACGGGCTGAGAAGTGCGTGTCTTCCTGCTCGGGATGCCACGCTCCTGAGGATACTACGCAGTTAAATTAATTTTTCATGGACCTGGCAGAAGAGACTATGTCTCTGGTTACGCGCTCTTCTGTAACGCAATAAAGCGCGGAATTAGCCTCGGTTTGATCAGCGATGATAGGAAAAACCTCACTTTGGGCGGCTGTGGCCCAGTGGAGCGGGTCGTCCACCAATCGAAAGGGCGGCGGTTCGACCCCCCCCCCCCCCTCAGCCCACTTGTCGAAGTGTCCTTGGGCAAGACACTGAACCCCAAAATTGCTCCCGAGGGCTGTACCTTCGGTGTGTGTGTGATCAGCAGTTGGCACCTGCCATCGGTGTGTGAATGTGATATGCAGTGTGAAGCGCTTTGAGTAGTCGGAAAGACTAGAAAAGCGCAAGTCGTCAGACGAATATTGCTTTTACTTTCTTTTTTACCATTTCCCATTACTTGGCACATACTGGCTCTGAACTTCACCGCTGCCGTGACGTCACTTCTACACACCCAACTACTTACTGGGTGAAGAAGCCTTCTCACTCGCAGAAGAAGCTGCGTATTTTCCCCCGCGACCACACACTGAGGCTGTGTTTCTTCAATGAGTGGCCGGACTGTGTGGTTTCCGTTCTGCCAGTGACCCAGCAAGCAAAATATTAGGGCCGGTATCTGACTTTATTTGGTGTGTCGCACTCTGAATAACCGCCTGCGGGTAAAGTCTGGCACACAGCAGGCAGGCCACATTATGGCTTTCCGCACGTGAGCCACAAAATTATCCTTTTTTTTTTTTTTTTTTTTAAGAATGCCGCGGGACAACCTGCGATGCTGGCATTGTGCTTACTGTATTTCTCCTCAAGGTGTGCTAAGGACCCTTGCTTTATCACATAAACACGACCGTTTCCGCAATAAAGCCACTTTTTTTAACAACTTGTGCGTGTGTTTGTGTGTGTGTGCACTTGTGTGTTTGTGTAAATATTACTCAAAGCCAGGAAAGTTCAGAATTTCAGTTCAGTGACTCTACAGGATGCCCCACCTCCCAAACTCCTTGTTAAGTCAGATATTCCTGGCCATTTCCTGGTAACTGAATGCAGCATGATTGTGCAGAGAGGTGAAATGAGGACATCACTGCATTTACAGTGAGTCACACCATCTTACAAAGAGCTTTATGTCTCTCAAAATTATTATTGTTTCATCAGAAGGTGAAGTTCAGTAGCCTACATGTTGAGCACAAAGCGTTGGTGTTATCTTTGGTTATGAATAATAAATATGATCATAATAAATCAAATCCATCCCACGCGTTAGAGATGAATTAAAACACCACCTGCAAGCTAAGCCTTATCGCCCCACATCAGTGTTGGACCTCACCAATGCTCTTGTGGCTGAATGGAGCGAATCCCTGCAGCCAGTTACAGCAGCAGGTTAACGCCCATGGTTTTGAAATGAGATGTTCGGCGGTCACATATGGATGTAATGTTCCAGCATCCACATACTTTGTTTTGGTGTCCACATACTTTTGGCCATGTAGTGTGTTTAAACATTAGAGAAAAGAAACTTTGCTGACGCAAGTTTAGAGTTTAAATACCCATGTGACTGATCTTTATTTTTCTGCCTCTCTCAGTGACAGTTATGAGGATTGTCAGGCCACAGCTGATTGGCTGCTGTCCAGAACAAAGGTGCGGCCAACTGTGGGAATCGTGTGCGGTTCAGGTCTGGGGGGGCTGGCTGAGATCCTCAAGGACCCAGAGGTCTTCAAATACAGTGACATTCCCAACTTCCCCCAGAGCACGGGTACGTACAACCTGCAGCTGTTAATGTATGCGTGTGTGCATGTTTGTGGGCTCTAAGTAAATGCACTGGGTGGCTAACTGTTTGTGTGTGTTGTAGTGCATGGTCATGCTGGCCAGCTGGTGTTTGGAACACTAAAAGGGAAGCCGTGTGTTTGCATGCAGGGCAGATTCCACCTGTACGAGGGTTACTCCATCCAAAAGGTGAGTAGAGATTAAAAACGCTGTTAAAGGCTAGCAGAGGTGGAAGAAGTGCTCAGATCTTTTACTGAATCTGTACCAATACCACCATGTATAAGTACTCCACTACAAGTGAAAGGCATTCATTTAAAATCTTACTTGTACAGAAATCTTATAATTAAAATGTACTTAAAGTATCAAAAGTAAAAGTACTTGTTCTGCGAATTATATATTATTATATTATCGTATATATTATATTTCATTATGTAGTGAAGTTTGGAAGTTTAGTCCCAACCTAGGGGTCGGGCCCATGACGGGTCATGAGATGATTAATGGGGTAGGAAAGAAGAAAAAACTAATTTCTGCTGCACAAATTTGTATATATTATTATATAAATATTTTGGAGTTTTCTCTAATCTATGATTTTTAATGAAATATTGGATAATTTTATTTCTTTCGGATCTGAACAGTTATTTAAATCTGAAAAATGTAGAGGGGAAAAGTCCCATCAACAACTCATAGACATCTGAGACATGACAATGGGGCCAAACTAGATTCTAGTTTAGTTTGTTTGTTTTAATGTAAAATCTTAATTTGAAATGTAACTAGTAACTATAGCTGTCAAATAAATGTAGAGGAGTAAACCTGTGCTTGTGCCTGCCATGAAGGGTTTTTGTTGTGAGATGTCAGACAATAAACATACACACAAACTGAAACAGGTTTGATCATGCAACAGGTTCATGGCCAAAGAAACAAGCTACACTTGTAGGAAGAGCTCCTTGGACACAAGTCTGAGATGCTTTTCAGTGAAAACAACTGAAAACAAGCTCACCTCAAAAAACATTTCAAGGAACACAAATTTGCATTTCCGTGTCCTTATTTTATCATAGTTTCAAGTCGGGTTTGTGCAACTTGCATGCACATGTTTCTTATATCTTCCACGATTACATCCGTAACATTAGTAGTCCTTTTTCATGATATTTCTAATATTATTATTGTGTGTGTTTGACATTACCTTGTGTTCTCCAGATCACGCTACCCATGCGTGTCTTCAAGCTGATTGGTGTGGAGACGGTGATCCTGACCAACGCAGCTGGAGGCCTCAACCAGAACTACAACGTGGGAGACATCATGATCATCAAGGACCACATCAACATGCCAGGGTTTGCTGGAGTCAACCCGCTGACTGGACCAAATGATGAGAGGTAGGTAGAAGAGAAGGAGGGATGGATGTTTTTTGTGAGAGCAGGTACTGTTAACATTGTTTTTGTTTTGAAGCTGCTTATGGTTAATATTTTACATTATTAGTTCAACAGCTCAACAGCAGTAGACCATTATGTAACACTCAAACTCCTTACTGAAGCAGAGACTACTCACAGTCTTTCAAGTGGGAGTTTTAGCACATTAAATGGTCGGTTCATAAACATATTTTCAAATGTTTTTCTCAATATTTGGCCAAAAGATTTCAAAATGTACATTTTAAAAACAATTTGCCATCAACTGAAAGAGGCCATTTTCATCATAAAATCATCATCATCAATAAAGTCTCATTTTGTCGTGACTCATTCACTGTTCAGATGGCTCAGCTCTATCCAGATTCCCCTCCCCCGCCATATTTTAGTCTGTATTTTATTAGCATTTTTCCAGTCTCTAACACAAAACTGCCACACTTCAGCCCGGGATGTGATGTGAGTGTCAACAATAGCAACTATTATTCTCGATGGCTGGAAGCCAGATGCATTTTAACTTTAACGTGACTTCTAGCTTCAGAGCAGAACTCCGTGTAATGCCAGAGCATCAATGTAGGAAACTTATATACTATGTTTTCTTTCATCCATGAACTTCAGGAGGGACCTGCTGACCTATAATTTGGACGAGTTGCCTACAGTAGTTGATGCTGCTACAGCTGTGTAGATCCCAACTAGTGATGTGTCATGCGCAAAAGATGCGGCTCTAAGAGCCGATGCTTTGTGGTGAATCAGAAGAGTTTTTTTCCTTTCGCTGTTTACCTCAGTGCTCAGCCTGAGCTCTGCTCAAGGCAGAACTTTGTTTTGATTGGTCAGCAATGGCATCGCGGCCAATCAGATGTGAGGATATGGGATCATACCATTATGTAAAAACAGAGAGGGGGGTGCTGAGAAGTGGAGCAGTGCGCCACTCAGTGTCGTTAACTTGCAGTGGAGTCCACTGCAAGTTAGGGTTAGGGTTAGTTAGGATTAGGGTTACAGAATAAATGCACAAAATTAGGCAATTATAAGGATTCTCATAAAAACACTGCACATGAAAGGGTTTTCAACACACAAACCATTAATTTTTGCAAAGTTATGGTAAAATAAAGGCCTACAAAAAATCCTAAATTAAGAGCCGTTCAGGAGTCGAAAGAGCCGGCTCTTCTTTGGGAGCTGGGCCAAAAAAGCCGGCTATCTGAAAAGAGCCGAACTTCCCATCACTAATTCCAACGGTTGGCCAAACTTGAGTTACTGTCCTCCTCTCTTCAGGTTTGGCGTCCGCTTCCCCAGCATGTCTGACGCCTACGACCGCAAGCTGCAGCAGCTGGCACATGATGTGGCATCAGAGCTGGGCTACAGCAACTTCCTGCAGGAGGGAGTATATTGCGTCCTGGGAGGTCCCTGCTTCGAAACCATCGCTGAGTGTCGCATGCTGCGCAGTCTAGGCGCTGATGCTGTTGGTGAGTGTCAAGTACCCCTCCCACGCACGCACACTTGTACTTCTATACTTGTGAGGACCTTCACTGACATTCCCTAGACCCTAACCTCAACTACCAAAACTAAACCCCTTACCCTAACACTCACCTTAACCTAATTTTAATCTTATCCCTAAAACCAAGACTTTAAAAATGTCCTTAATCTCAAGGTGTACATTCAGGTCATCACCAAGACAGAAGTAGAAGAGCACACACACACAAATACACAAACACACGTACACACAAGGTCTAAATCAATCCTACTGACTACACATAGGAAGATGTGAGTCACAGGAAGTTTTTGTAATGCAACCCCAGTGCTGAGGCTTTTTGGGAAAACGAAAGAAAAAGTACCCTGTTGCCTAACATAAATTAAAAATATGTGTGTAACAAAGTTCATTTAAATTGCAAGTAAAAAAAAAGAAAAAAATATACATATACATATTTATATACATACATATACACAAAAAAAGAAACAAAATACACATATATACACACATATACATATATACACATACATACACATATATAGATACATATATACATACAAAATATATATACATATATAGACATACATATAAACACACATATACATATATACACATATACACATACATATATATGATATACACATATACGTATATATAAATATGGACATATACTGTACATATATGCACATATACATATATTTATATATATACACACATATATACACATACATACATATATATCTATATATATACTGTAGATAGATATAGATATATATAGATATCTATATATAGATATCTGTATATATACTGTAACAAATTCACATGCTCTTTCGTAACTTGTAATGTCTGATTATAATGAATATATATAGACATACATATATATACACATACGTATACATATAACATATACATACATATATACTTATACATACACATATATACATACATAAATACACATATATAAATATACATATATGCACATATACATGCATACATCTCTCTTTATATATAGATAGGTGTAGATATAAATATACTGTATTTAACAAATTCACACACTCTCTTGTAACTTGTAATGTCTGATTATAGTGAAAAGTAATTATTATTATTATTATTATTATTTATAATAGGGGTTAAAGATAGGGAAGATAGATTTCTGGTTTTTAATGTAATGATAACTTACAGGGACACTGACCAACACCTGAATAACATGCAGAGATCTTAGCAGTATAACTTCTCACCTCCTCTTTGCCTTTGCTGCAGGGATGAGCACTGTCCACGAGGTAATCGTTGCCCACCACGCCAGGATGCGTTGCTTCGCCCTGTCGCTGATCACCAACAAGTCAGTGATGGAGTACGACAGCCAGGAGAAGGCCAGCCACGAAGAAGTCCTGGAGACGGGCAGGATGAGGGCTGAGAAACTGGAGAAGCTGGTGTCTACCATGGTGGCTCGGCTGGAGCACAACCCCTCCTCCCAGTGAACATGTCACTTACACCACTGTACCTGGTCCCAGGTCAGCTGTCCTGCTTTATCGCGAGAGGATTTATAAGATGGTTGTTAGAACACTAACAAAGATGAAGAGTTTTAAACAGCCAAAAATGTTTCCACTGACTGTTACTTGAGTCTAGTCTTAAAATCCTGGAAACTGGTCCACTTTATTATACACTTCTTTCAGCAAGTTACATCTTTAGCGCAATAGCTCTTTGGCAAATCCCTGCTGTGATATACTATTCAACTGGCGGCCCGCGGGCCACATCCAGCCCAGAAGCAACCGCCGAGTGCCCAACATACATAAATCTGATATATGACAAAACAAGTAAACTAAAGATATATAGTGTATTGAAGTAGTGAGCCATCTCGCTTCCTTCTCATCTCTGTTGAGAGTTGCACATGTGCAGTACCGATCGGGCAGGATGTTTACGGATGTAGCGACACCGCCAATCAGCTTTCACAAATCAACATTTCCTCATGTGAGTTCCGACCACGCTTAGTAGCTTTTTAGTAGCTTTTAGTAGCCTGCTATTTTTTACTACATTCATTTGCATTTGTTTAAAATTTCTCATTACCAAAAACTTAAAAAAAAAGGTTTTAAATAGGCTGCTGAAAATGTCTGGCCCATCTACATTTCCTGGTTTTAAAACCTGGCCCAACTGAATTTGTAACTGAATAGTAATGCTGTACTGCATTCAGCCAGCTAGTGTTTCAGTGAAACAGCATCGTATTGTAATTTCTAACTTAATAAAATCTAAATATTTATTGTTTGAGTTCTTTTACATTCCCTGATATCAGTTTACAACCAAAATGAAAACAGTGACATTCCCATTTTTTAATGCACAGGACCAACTCATCATGCACGTCTTCGTGAGATCATGGCTAAAAGGTGGCAATAATAATTTCATATAGTGTAAAAAATGTGTCAAATGTTTCTAAAATATTCATACTGAATGTATGTAATTAGTGTTTTTATTTTCTTTGATAATATATTGAGTGTTTTAAGACAGGTAACTGTCTGGTAACTGTCTCATGCAGGATATAATACCTAAGTATGTTTGATCAAAATCTCCTTCCATGTCTTATCACTTCTGGCTGTCTATGCTTTTAGAGGTACTTTACTACCTAAAACTATACAACTTGTGGACCTACTTTTACAATAAAATGACTCAACATTAAAACTATGTGGGTGTGCTATGTTTGAAACTTAAAGGTTGGACCTTACTGTGCTCATTTGTAGTTTGTTTGTTGGTGGGACGTATGAGATCTTTTTCCTACAGATGTGTGGTCTTGAGTCAGTCTTGAAAGGAAAAATCCCCCCTCAGATCTTCCACTGTTGCCATCACAGAACCAAGGATTACCAGGTGAGCAATGTGGGCAACTGCACCTAGCGCCCCAAAATCCCCAGGTACAATGATAATGAATAAAGATTTTTCCTAACTGGAACTAAAGGGCCTAGTCCAAACCATGAAAAACAGCAACCGACCAAAGGTACAGGAAACAGAGGGGTCCAGATATGTTTGGCCATATAATGTATACTGTATTAATAAAACATCATGTTTAATGTTTGGTCATTTATCTACAAGAAAAGGAAAAATACACAAAAAAACAGCAACAAAATGGGCCAGAGATGCAAACTGTTTCACTAAGATCTGTCTGCTAACCTGCAAATGCAATCACTGCAAGCTTCCCAGAGTAAGAATGCAAACAAATAAATCTAGCTGGTGACCACAGCTGCCCTCTGTGAAAGAACACCATCATGATCATTGACATCTTTACTGTCTGTTTGTCCTTCACCTTATTAGACATGTTTACCTTCATTTTTCTTTACTGTCCACTCACTCTGACACAGATACTCCAGTCTACACTGTTCCCACTTTCTTACCCAAAATATATTCGATGCCACTTGTTCCCCTCGTCCCCCTCTTTCCCCCAAAAGAGAAACAAAATAAAAATATTTTCCATGATGCCAAAGCACCAGTGTTTGTGGCCATACAAGGTTATGAGAATTTTATGAGCTGTCGGTTTTCCTGCAGCGAATGAGCAGGTCCAGGTGTCTGCACAAACTGTACTGATTCACTGCAGTGTGGGGAAGCAAAGCAAGGCATAGGCAGTACACTCTGTTAGCATGCACTGACAGGCTATTAATCCGTTTACCTTCTAGTTCTACAGGTTAGATTTATGGCTACACACACACACACACACACACACACACACACACACACACACACACACACACAGATCTTTTAACTCCTAAATGTAAATACGGTAAGTGGTTTGTCTCAAAGCATGCAAATTATGTTTAACATGGGATTGTAGAATGTAGTGTAGCTTGTTTAAGCTGTTTCACACCTGGCTTCATCTTGGGACACTGACCTGTTAGACTGTTTTCCATCTCATATTTGCTTTAACAATCAACCTTTACACCTTCTGATGAGTGTGCAAGTACACTTATCTAACACAAACAATACAAAATGTTCGAAATTATGGTTAACCCCCCCATCAATTTGACAAAAGATTGAGGATGAAGCAGTAGGCATGTTTTCATTACAGCATTATTTTGCAAAAACACCTGCTGTATTTGAACAGAGATCTTTTATAAGGAAAAAAAGCTGAGTGGACTCAGAGGACACACCCGCAAGAGTTCTCAGTGTTTATAATCAACAACACATTAACCTCTCCCTCTAACACCTACACATAACTGTATATTTGCAGAGAAGGTCTACAAACAAAAAGGTTACTTGTCAAACATGGCAGCTGCTCTTTCAATTAAACTGACAATCTGGAAAGCCAATATCTATGAAAAAGGAAGCGTGTCTGGCACTGACCACTACGTAGGACACGCTGTTCCAGAGCAGTGTGTACACTGTACTTAACCTCCTGTGTAACCCTATCAACACCAAACTAAAGCCATGTTGACCATTAGATACATTATTAAACCACATTAACAATTGAAAGTGTACTTAAAACCAGACCAAACTACAAGAACGACAGAGGAGCCAATAATACTTTCCTGTTAGAAATGTATATAGTGTGTCCAGATGAACCAAACCTAGCATGGCATCCCTGCAGGCAAGGCTAACACTTCTTAACTAACATCTCAATTTTACGGGGTTTCGGCTCTGCATCGTGAGGCAGAGGGTGGCAAGAAAGAAGAGCAACTGAAAACATTATACAAAACCATCAAATACTGAGCAGAAGGCATCAGGTAGAATAGTGGAATGAATCTGGGATGACATGCATGAATGTCGTAGTTAACAATACACAGTAAAACGTGTCTTTGGCAACTAAACCACTGTCACAATCACAATCAAGTGGCTACTTTCATGTTTTGTAATAAATAGGAACTTGAAAGTGTGAAGCTCCTGTTCCTATTCAGGCAGCAGCACTGTAGAGTCATAGTCATAGAGATGTTTTAAAAGACGAGTTACACTGCCCCTCTGGTGCCATTTCATCTACCAGAGACAAAACTACAGGCTTGATTGAGGTCATGATTTGAGTAGTGGTGAAACAGTCGATGAATTAATGAGTCGATTGATAGAAAATTAATCAGCAACAATTTTGATAATCAGTTAATCGTCATTTATCAAGCAAGAATGCCAACGATTCACTGGATCCAGCTGTGAGGATTTTCTGCTTTTCCTCTGTTTTACATAATTGTAAATTGTACATCTTTGGGTTTTTTGCTGCTGGACAGAAAAAAAACAAGCAATCTGAATCTGCGTCATCTTGGGCTCTGGGAAATTGCGATGCATACTAAACAATTAATGAGAAAAATATTAATCAAATATTAATCAAAAAATAGTTAGTTGCAGTTAATTTTGAGTATAAAATGATATTTGATACATTTTGATTAAACTAATGTAATGATATCAGTGAATGATAATGATAACTAGTAGTTTGAGGAACACAAAGTTAGTTATTGGCAAGTATGACCAAAGTGTGACATCCAAAACTACAAACACTCAGACCTGAAAAAAAAAACACAGCTGCTGATTTTAATGATCCTTTAATATAAATCATAACAAATGGCAAAAGGATTTTGGGGATATGTTTTATGGAAAAATTCAACTCGGAGCAATAGTCAGGCAGGCTTTTTAACAATGTTGACATAAAACATAAACCTGAGAGGTGCTTCACTGGCTCTGAATGGAAAGCCCTCTTGTGACTGTAAAGGGGAGAGTTTATGGGGATAATAAGCTTGTGCTTCTACAGCTTCAGTGCTGAGATGAAGTAAGGCATATTTCTACATGAGAAGCTAAAACAAACTGAGTGAAGATCAGTATGCAGGTAACTGTAAGGGGAAATCTGCAGGATCTTTTTTTAATGACTCCACTTTTTAGACATTGTTTTTTGGATTTCTAGCTTTGGAGGTGGTCTTAAAATACTGACTTGTGTGAATTCTGTTTGAGGGTGCAATTCAGTTTTAGGTTTTAATAATTATAAGACAAGTATTTTAAAAAAGAAGCAAACATATTAAAATTGGATGGATTTTGCATAGTAAAATATGCATTAATGTACAAAGTCCGTGAGCAACGCCACAAGGTTACAAATCCCAAACAAAAAAGCTGCCACTCACTGGCTTTTTGATTTGGTTTTGAGGGTCATTTGTGTCTTTTCACCTGAGCAACATCCCTTTAGACACCTCCACCTCAGCTGTATGTGTGAATGATTCTGTGCCGCTTCAAATGGTGCATCAGGATGAAGGTTTTCCCGCACAGCGAGCAGCTGTAGGGCCGCTCCCCGCTGTGTGTGCGCTGGTGGACCCTGAGACTGCTCTGCTGCGTGAACCTCTTCCCACACTGTCCGCAACCGTACGGCTTCTCGCCCGTGTGTGTCCGGTGGTGTATGCTGAGGTGGGATGAACACTGGAAGTTCTTCCCGCACACCGTGCACCAGAACGCTCGCTTTCTCTTGTGACTTTGCTGGTGCAGCTTGAACTGGTGCAGACGGCCGAACGTCTTTCCGCACTGCGAGCAAACGTAGCCCCGCGCCATGCCAGAGAGAGGTTTGTGGTGGGTGTGAGGGGCGAAGCTGCCTGGCGTGAAAGTGTTGTGCGAGGGAGGTCTATCTCCAGCTGCAGCCTCCGTCTCAGGGTGTTCATCTGGCTGCCTCGGATGTGCAACATGCGAGGGGTTTCTCTGCGCGTAAATTTGTTCTTTCTGCCTGTCTTGCTGTGACAGGTTACCCTGAGGTCTGGGTTGAAAACTGGACGACTGTGGAACATCCTTCTGATACTCACTGCTGTAGATCCCATTACACTGCCTCTGAGAGGACAACTGCTGGACACTAGCCGACTTGATAGTGTTAGAACCCACGTGAGCATCAGAATGGTCTGGGAATGTGTTGGAATACTCCTCTACCACGCTAGAAAAGTCAGGAAAATCAGCATCAATGTCATTACCTTCAATTATGGATGACCAGAGTTGATTCTCTCTTTCATCCATGGAAAAGTCAGCAGCAAGTTGAGTCTGCTTCCCTGCGCTGTGCTGACATCCATCCTGACTGAATCGTGATCGGTTCTCTTCCTTCTCCATCTTGACGGTAAACTGAAGGCTACTGATGTCTCCTGCAAGCTGGCCAGAGTTATACAAGTCACCGAACTCTGAAGGTTTTTGCCCGGCGACCTCTGAATGGTTTAACGGATGGTCCTCTTCAAGCTGCTGGCTCTCTGGAGCAGTAGCTGGATTAGGATACTGTACAGCAGAACCTGCAAGTGGCAGGTGTTAGGAAAAGTCATGGAGCCATGTACATATTTTAAACCAAAACGCACATTTTTGAGATTTAATTCTAGCACAAAATCCTGTTCTCTAACTCACCAATCGGCCCAGCAGAATCACTGATCCACAGCGTCTCATCTGGACTCTCTTCTTTAATTGTGAATGAAACAGTGGCATCTTCAATCTCAGGAAACTAGATAAAGAGAGGAAGGATTAAACTTTAAACCTGCAATATTTAATTTTTTGGCCACTTGGAGGAAGCACAAACTGTAAACACAACACTGACGTACTATAAAGTAGATTTGGAGAACATGTTACCAAACAGTTCCCTATTTATAAATCGAGCAAACACACAGCAAAATTAGCATTCATTTTGAGTCTCTTTTTGTGTTTCTGGCCACCTGGCGAATGTAAGTCCAATATTCACTCTCCTTTTAGCTCTCAGTCTTCACATACTAATGCTGTGTTACATATCGGGCTTTTTAGGTGCGTATTTGTGTGGTTCTGGGCAGGTAGTGTACAGATGTTGTGCCTGCTGCTGCATGAAAGGACACCGACGAGAGCGGTGAGACAGAGCCAAATCAGTGCAGCAATAAAACCAAAACAATGAGCCGAAAGACACTAAAATGCTCCATAGAGCTGAGAGGAACTGCAGAGTGAGGTGATTAATCTCTGTGGGTTTGTCACTACAGACGCCACCATTAGCATTACACAAAGTCAATTGATCCAGTGTTAATATAAAAATATTGTTTAGAGCAGCTTTAATTAATTATAAGCAAGTTCCACACCATTGTCGATGTTAATTAGACGACAATTCTGGGCTTCCTACTTGGCGGCCCCAGGGCAAAATTTTGCTACTGGGCCTCTATTACCTCCATTTCTACCCTTCTCTGAGCATTGTGTTGAAATATTACCACAAACCAATTTGTCCTGGGGCTTTTGGGGCCCCTGGTGGTCTGGGACCCTGGGGCAGTTGCCGACTTTGGCCGGTTGGTAATCCAGCCTTGATTCAGGTACTTCTACACGTATGTTATTGAGTATTATTACTGACATAAATCAAAGTTTTTGAGTTATGAAAACGACACAGACCTTTATATCGCCTGTGGGATGCGGACAGTTGCTCCCCACATCAGTTCCTCGGTCCATGTAGTTTTCTGGTGCAGAAAAGGAAAAAAATACATTTAAAAAATCTGGACCAAATTGAAATTAAATACTATTTTAAAGGAGGAAATGCGTCAACTTTGATTCACAATGTACATTACCGTTACCGTATGTATGAATGTACAGCATTCCTACACTGTTGCCTTTAACTAATTGGAGATATTATCACGTTTGATACTTCTACATTAATATGCATGATGATACATGAATTTACTAGAGTCGTCAATTCAGAGCACAAATTAGGCAGTAGAGCATCTTACCAAACCCGCGCTGCAGCTGTGCATTCTTGTTCTCCATCATTAGTAATTTCCTTTTCAGCATCTCATTCTCGCTTTGCTTTCGGGATATTTCAAGATGCAAAAACGCACATTTGTCATCGACTAGTTTGGATATCTCTGCCACTGCTGCTTTAACCAAAACCTCCATTATTGAGGATAACTGGGTTTGAAAGGGAATGCACGTCGCCATGTTAATTAATGCAAAGTAATATACGAGGAAAAATAATAAATGGGTCCTTCCACGCAGTGATTCTTTTAAAAATTGATAAAAGGACCGACGCACTAGAAAATTTTACATCCCTATTTCTAGCTAGCTGGAACCTTTTCTTCCGTGTGGCGGAAGGTTCTACCGTAAATACACGAGTAGACACGCAGTGAAATTACAACCAACAAGGAAGAGATGAACAGTCTGACATGATGGCCTTCGCCTTTGTTTGCCATCACTCCTAGGTTTTTCAGTAAAACTAAAAGTGACTTACCTTTACAAATCTGTCAGACAACTGTGCGGCCTTAGAAGTGACAGGATTGCTTGACGTTTTGTCTAAAATTAGCTTGGCCATCTGCCAGGCCAAGATCTCTATACAAATCATCTTGTATAACACAAAAATGATGGTCAATTGAGAACACTTGTTCCTTTTTTTCTTTTTTTTTTTTAAAGTAGGCTTACATTTTCTTAATTTTTTTTTATTTTTATTTCTTAGATTTCCTTACTGACCACATTTGTCAGTCCTGAAAAGCAGACCACCGCCAGTCCACTTTTGAAAACAAATAGTTTACACTACTGTAACCCCTTCTGCAGAACAAATAGCCTACATTAACCTATAAAATACAAGATTGATTAAAATAGTCACCTATAAACTAGTAAACTAGTTATCATTTTAATGATTTAAGACAAATTGAATTCTGAAGGCCAAATCTGTGATTTGTGACCCTAGAAATTTGATCTAAACTGGGGGTCCCCCTCAAGGATCCATATTGGGTCCTCTTCTGTTTAGTGAAGATCAAATTTTACACCTTTTCCAAGAATGTGGAAGAAAAGGAGGCAAGGTGAGAAAAGTAACACGTGGGGGAAGGAGGAGGAAGTGGTGCAGGAAAAATTTAACATTCAACAATCATTTATTTACACATCAGTATTAAAATAACCAGACTCCACAAATCATTTAACTTAGTTTTGAATTTATTTGCAAATACGAAAAGCTAACCAAAGAATTCATATTTTTTAAATTATATTCATCTTTTCAAATATAATCTAACATCCTGCATAATGTGATAAACTATTACTGTGAAGGTGTAGATAACGAGAATCATGCTACAATTGGGTGTCTTGGGTGTCAGATTGACAATTATTGACCAGTGATCTTGTGTAGTAAACTATTGAATTAAAGCAGACTGAAAACCCCTGAAAGGCAATAACTATAATAAAAATGTAGGCGCTCATCACACTGTACTATAAAGGCTTTAGTGTCACCCTGTCAGCCCTTGAAAGGTGCTCTTTCTGTGGGCTTAGCTGGAGTGTTAGTTTTATCAAACTATTTTAATGACCTCTTCAAGTCCAGCCACCTGCTCCAAACAAATGCACCATTCATTCAGAACCACTCAAAACAATTTACTCAACCTGTTTAATGGGTTTTTATATTACAGTTTTCCATGTGCACTGCTTAACACTGGCTGTGTTAAGGCATACTTCATAAAAGTATCTCCCCCAAAATAAATATCAGTAAAAGGTAACAACATAATCAAAGAGAAGCTTCAAATTCCATGACTTTTCCAGATTGTTGATGGCTATGGGGACCCTGTGTATCACTGAGGTATTTCACGTGTTTTTAGTTATACATAATGCACAAGTTTCCTGCATATGATTTAGCATTGACTTATTGTAGTCCCTTCCCTTTCTCCAAGAAAAACATTACCATGTTGTTGTTTGCCATTTTTGGTTAGTGGGAGGTCTTGCCTTTTGAAAGACAAGAATATTGCACAACATCATCACAACATTTGGATGCTTAAATTCCACTCGAGAACAATAAAGTATCTATCTATTTACATGCAGCTTTAAAGGCAATAGTAATTTGAGGTATACATTACATTGTTGTTTGTTCGGTTCAACTTAAAATGAAGACACTACTGTCCATCTGTTTTATCAACAGTAAACATTTCATGATTATTAAAAAAGGTAGTACCCTCACTGCATCTTCTTCAAAAGTAAAATGAGGCATTATTCCATATTGTAAGATAAAGAATACTGATGTGGATCCATATCACAAAAGTGTGTCTTAGTACAATACGGTCCGCAATGGTAGAATGTCTTATCAAAGCTGGATGAAACTGATTGATTTCACATTTTTTCCTAAAAATGTGAATAGAGAAGAAACCTGTGCTATATCTTTAGTTGATGTGCTAAATCCATGAACTCAGCATACTGTAATTTTTTTCTAATTCCACTAAATATTGTTTAGCCAAAAAGTATATTGTGATATTTTTCACATATCATCAAACTCTACCTCACACTAAAGAATGAAAAATATGCTGACAGTATATCCTGCATGATAAAAAGCATGTTGATCTGTTTTCAATCGGGAAATTCAGTTGCAAAATTCGTCCACATTATGTGTAATTTAAAGAACACATGTTTAAATAAGTGTCATTAAAAGGAACACAGAACAGTGTGGTTCTGTATGAGGTGGATGAGGGTAGTTTAGTTGGACTGAATAAGGTTGAGTTACATTAACAGTCTATAGTGATGGCATACAATGACTTGGACTGGTTTACATTTACTTGTACTGTGAAAACAGCAAGAACACAGCAAAAACCTGATATTTCAGTAAGTGCCGTGATCAGCATTTATGTAATGTTATTTGGCCATTACCAACACAGACAAGTATCATTAAAATAGTTTCAGTAAAGTTAAATTAGTGATCAGTCTGAGTAACATCTTTGGCTGTAGACCAGAAAATAGGACAGCTTTAATTGCCACTTCAAACACTCAACATTGTTTGGTTTCTACTTATAGTAATTAAGTTATTATTAAAACCACTCCAAAGGCCTGATCTGGCCAGCTTCAAGAAAGCAAAGAACAACTGTGCCCACACCAACAATGCTTAATTATCCTAAAAAAGTCTTCTATAAATTAGAAGATGGAGTAGGTCAAAGTAGCAGGAAAACATTTTGTGGAAAGTACTTGAAATGTGACAGACACTAAATAGACATTTTTGTCCTTACTGCAAAAAAGATTATACTTAATCAGTACTGCAAATAGAAAACAAATGCTTTTTGTTCTTCTGCTTTAGCTTTTGGAAGTTTGGGGACATGTTAAGTTCTTATTTAGATCTCACGCTGATTTGTCGACCATGAGAAAATTAACTTGTGCACTTTGCCACATGTTACGACTGACTGTGATGAAGCCAGGTGGAGAATCATGTACTGTATTTTTCCTTGTTTTATTTTAGATTTTATTCTACATGCAGTTTAAGGTGCAATTTCAGGATGCTCATCTGATTAAAGATCTTCCCACACATCTCACAGCTGAAGGATTGCTCTGTGATATTTTTACACTGGTGCCTCTGAAATAAACTGAAACTATCAAAGCTTTGCCCACAAGTTGAGCATATAAAGCAATTTTGCCTGGTGGTGTCCCCGCCACAGTTGTCCTGATGGTCGCCTGAGGCGGTCATATTAAATTCAAACACACCTCCCTCGTGAGTCCTGTCACTCACTGCGGTGTAGTCATTCACAGCCACCTCTTGCGTAATATGTTGATCTTGCAGCTCAGGTGCTAGAGTCATATCAGAGCTTCTTGATTGTATTCCCATCACTGAATACTGATCATTGTGCATCATTTCTTCCTTTTCTTTGTGGTCTAGAAAAGGCAGATCCTTGATTGGTGAGGTGTATCCCTGCTGCTCATTGGCTGCTCCAGCAGCAGGACTGAGGTGGTACTTGACATCAGGTAAGAGCACACAGACATTTTGTTCAGTGGCATCACTAATCTTCTCTATCCCAGATGTCCACAGCTGACTTTGGTCTGGTGCCTCTGTGCCGTTATCAGCCCCTGCCTGGCTTAGAGTCTGAAAATCCTCCCCATTTGGCTCCATCTTTACCATTACTGTTTGCTCACCAACTGCCTCACTGTAAGTGGAGCCTGATAACCGTTCTTCTAAAGCTGCCAGTCCGGTCTTGGGGTCTGCCAGGTTCTTCAACGGTTGAATATCAGGCATTGTAAACATCAAGTGATGTGCCTCCAGCACGTCTGTGGTCTCCCCTTTTGAGAGAAAAAAATGCAACAGAATAAAATGAGCAAATAGTGTTCATAGATGAACTTTTCTTGTGCTTTTATATGCAGCAGTGGTGCTTGTGAGCGAGATATGGATCTAGTAAATGGTGGAGTTAAAAATGGATATTTTACAATTATAAATTATCTTAATTCTACTGTTTATTTAGTATTTTCTCTTATGGGGCTCTATTTCAAGAAATATCCATTTAGAAAATATTTCTGTCTGCTATTTCTAAAATTTAGAGAACCCACTTTGTTAACGTTTTGTAAACATCACCTTTGGAGGTAATGTTTTGGTCATCGAGAAAATATGCAAGTCATTTCTTTTTTTAAGCAAAACTCCCAAAAATTCACTGGTTCCAGCTTTTTAAATGTGATGTCTGCTGGTTTTCTTGGTCATCGAAACATTTTGACTGTTAGATAGGTTAGATAAACAAGCAAACTGAATATGGCAACTTGGACTTTAAGATATTTTGATGGGCATTTTTTTTGCCATTGTCTGACATTTTATGGACCAAATGATCAATCAATTAATTAATAATGACAATAATTGTTATTCGCAGCCATAGTCAATATCTTATCTGGGAAGGCCACCGTTTGTCCCTTACCATTCCTGTGCGTCTTCATGTGACCCTTGAGGCTACTCTTCTGATTGAAGCACCTCCCGCAGATATGGCAGCCGTACGGCTTCTCCCCGGTATGAATTCGTAAATGTCTTTCAAGGTGGCCAACGCGCTCGAAGACCTTGCCACAGTACGAGCAGACGAAGCATTTCTTTGGTTTGATCACCTGAAAAGACCTGCTTCCTCTCTGTTGGTGGTGATTCAGCGTGGCTCCCGCCATACTATGCAAGCCGGCTTCACTTGATATCATAAGTGTGTCTGAGGATCCGTAGGGTGTTTGGGAGATCAAGCTGTTTTTGAGTTCCGCATACGGTTTACCTGCAAAGGAGAATGTGCTACAAGAAGCTTCGACTGGTGGCGGAAGTAACTGAGCTATCCCCGGGAAGGACGTCATACTCTGCGCTGAGCCGCTGAGATACTCTGTACTGCTGATCTCTGTGTTGTTTTGTCCTTGTAATCTGGACATCCACTGCTGGCTGTCTCTCTCAAATGTTGTGAAGTTCTCACTGAGGTTGTCTACTCCTTCCACTGACTGCTCGTTTCCTTCATGAAACATCGGCTGTGCTATATTCTCCTCTGTAGGCTCGGATTTAACATGTACAGGAGTTGTGAGAATGTCCTCATTCTTAGGTAGGCCATCCTCAGCTTTCGTCTGGCTCTCTTCCTGAGGGCGATGAGTATCAGTACATGGATTAAGCTCGGGAATCTGCTTCTGTTCGTCCACTTGGATCTCAACTGGACTGGGCTGAATATCTGTTTAAGTAGAAAGAAGTCATCATTTTTACTACCCACATCTAAGAAGTTAAAAGCTACATCATTTACTTGCACAATTGGGACAGTAACAAATGACTTTGTACTATAAATAACTCATCTTTATTCACATGTTGAACAACAATGTATGAAATGCCATACAGTTCATTGAGAAGCAGAGCTTTTCCATAGTGTTTTATAGCTGAGACCTTACCTCAAATAAAGACCATGAAGGCTGTCAGTTTATATAAAAAATTCAAATCAACCTTCAAATGTGGGGGGAAAAATAAATATTCGAATTTGTATTTATCTGTCCAAATTCACTGTCTATAAGAACAACAGGTCATGTCTTGGACTCCAGCAGGGGGGGGCATTTGTAAAATGTGCCGTCACTCCGATCTATTGTACGCTCCACTGCCCTCAGCAAATGAGGCTACTGAAGTTCTGCTCGTTAACGCAAAACAAAGGAAACTAGCGAGCCATGCTGAACGATTCAACACCACAGATGGAAAAATCGTGGATAAAGGATAAATCTGTTTGTTGCCACTTAAAAATGCAACTGCCAAACAGTAATGTTGCCACAAAAACAAATATGAAGTCACCAATTAGCTTGTCACTCAAGCGAGGCAGAGATTGAATCAATCATCAATTTTACAATGTTCGTTCAGGATTAGGCTACGTGGGTCGCATTCTCATTCATTTCTTAACCTGACATTTTGAAAAACTGACAGCCTTAAAGGCCATATCCTCTTTTTATTATTAAAATAATATAAAGTTATACATTTTTATGAAATAAAACAAACACTTCAGGGAAGAAGAACAAAGGCGCCATTTCACACAGCAAATGCCAGTTATTATATTCAATTTATTCATATAGCGCCAATTCATAACAGAAGTTATCTCACTGCATTTTTCCTATAGAGCAGGTCTAGACCGTACTCTTTATATTATTTACAGACCCAACAAATATTTATTGTGTGTAACTATTCCCATGTCCCCATTAGTTTCACTGTTACATGGCATGAACATGAACTGAGATGTGACCCCAGTAAGTGATATGCAATGGCTAAACCACAGTTTTTCTCTGCTTACACTGTGACACTGAGGAATGTCACAGCCAGAGACTTCCAACTGTGAATTGAACCAACACAAGAAATACAACTAGCTAACAATGTGTGCAGGAGATTTGGAGGACCTTCAAATTAAGAGTTAAATTTAATGCTTCTCCACATCAATTTTTTCTATAGACAGTCACAAATATTTGAAACGTCATTCAAGGTACCAGGGAATTCTTTATACTATATGAACTTTAAGAGAATCAAATCATTTATACATTGGTCCAGTTAAATATAAATACTTTATGCTGGCAGAGAGCCAGTGAACTCAGGCATCCAGGTTTAACCCCACAACCCTGTGAGCCTCTCTAATCATGCCCTGCTGAAGAGTCCTTGAGTACGACACTAAACCCCCACCAGCTCCACAGCCAAAGGTCCTGACCTCCCTGAGCAGGAAAACAGAAGGAAGATTTTCTTCATTTTCAGACATTTATCAAGAGAATATTGCCTGACTGACTCTTTTGGGACAACATCCTGCTTTGCATGTACATCTAATCTAAGTGACGCTTGAAAATGCTTGAAAAAGTCTTTCACCCTTTCCTTGTAATGAGCTTCAGAGGACAAAGTGCTTTGCTCAAGGGCAACTCTAAAAGGTAGTTGCTGACAAAAGAAGGATCAGTAAGTCTTGATTTCCCCTGCAAAGTTTTCCCCATGTGGCTGAAGCAAACTTGGACAATGAAGTATTTTACTTACGTCTTCTGTGAATCTTCATGTGCTCCTTTAGGCTGCATTTCTGATTGAAGCGTCTCCCACATATCTCGCAGCGATACGGTTTCTCACCAGTATGAATCCTTTTATGCCTTTCGAGGTGCCCAGCACGCTCAAAATATTTACCGCAGTACGGGCAGATGAAGCCTTTCTTAAACATTAACCTCTTCACCGTCCTCCTCCGTACTGTGTTGTACGAGTTACGATACTGACTGTAACCCAGCAGCCCACGGCTGAACGAGCTCTGCTGAAACCCGCCAGAGCTGCTGCAGAGCGCAGTCAGTCCGGTGTCCAGAGGAGATTCAGGAAGACACAACAAGGAGTTCTGCCCTAAATTTAAATAATCTGAGTTGCTGCGTCCTGTCTGAGTTTGCGTTGTCGGTCTCCACTGCGCACTGTCCCTTTCATACAAGGCAGTTTGGTCAGGCTGTCCTCTGATCCCTTCACCTCTGTCTTCCACAGGTTCACATTTCACCTGCACCTCAGCTATGGAAAGGCTGTTTTGGTCCTTATCAGTGTGCACCTTTTCAAGCAAGGTCCGCTCATCACCAACGTCACTCTGTCCATCTGTGGAAAGGCAATGATAGAGTTGTAGAACAGCGTATTAGCTGCGAGTTTTGAAAAGGTAGTTCACTTTCTAATGTTTTAATGTCATAATTAAATGTGTATTAAAATTGGTCAGTATCTTAAGTCAGACACATTTTGTAATAGGAGAAAATAATAGTAATGACCACCCACGATCCCAAAAATGAAGCGGGGTGTGTGAAGTAACTGAAACACAACCTGTTGTGATCCTCAACTATATAACTGTCCTGGTTTTGAAACCAAGTTTTGGTGAAATCTTCAAAACTGTTACATAACATTTTCTCAAAAACATGACACAACTGTTGCGCTATGTGAGAAACACACAGTTTGCAGACTCAAGCAAAGCGGTCCTCTCTAGTCAGATTTATAAACAGGAGACCACTGTTAGAAATATAACAGCCCCATTGTGCTGTCACGGTAGTGCCTGAAACCCAGATTTTATGATACGATCAACGATTCATCAGTAAATTAAACCTGCAACAACTGATTTGTTTTAGACAACAGTTGTTTATTTACACATCCAGCAGTTACGAAGAAACATGATCATTCATTTGAAGTTATGTTTCTGTCAATCTGGTGAATTTAAGTTCAATATTCACTCTATTTTAGCTCTGTTTTTGGTCTCTACTGTAGTCTCCACCAACTCCTGAGGGAAATATCTGGCTCATTAGCTGCTAAATGCTCCACTATGTTCACCAGGTAGTCACTAACTGCGTCTGTGTGCTGTTTGGTGCTGGGCAGGTAGCAGCTGCCTGCTGAAGCCAAAAAATCACCGGCGAGAGTGAACGAAAACAGTACACTGATGGATCGGACAGCGGAAGTCGAGCGGAGCAGCAGATTCAGGTGATAATTCTCTGAAGGTTCTAGGGCTGCACCTAACGATTATTCTTTTTATTGTGTAATCTAACACCTAATTTATCGATTATTCTAAAGATTATTTTTTAATTACTTGATTAACAAATAATTTAGATAAAATAAATATCAAAAACTTGTCTCATTAAAATTTCAATATTTTATTCAATTTCTCTTAAAAACAAACAAATGTAACAAGAAACAAAGTATGTACTGCAGAGCATTATTCTGCAACAAAACATATTTGTCTATTGAAAATCTAATATTTGAAAGAATAAATTAATATATTAGTCTACCCTATTTCTAGTAAGTTATTTGTTATGTCACCATTTTAATTCTACTTAATTCTCTGCCTTATTTTAGTGTTTACTCACAACCTACTTTAATCTGCTCGCCTTGCTTTTCCCTTCAGTTCTCTTTTCCTTACACACACACACACACACACACACACACACACCTACACCTGGTCTCTGCACACAAACCTGCTTGCCCCGCCTGCCTCTTTCTGTTTCTCTCTCCCCCGTATCTGCACTGTTGACTGTTCGTCAGCACTATGTTTGATAAAGTCGCCCAAAAAACACAACTCCCGTTTTGGATTTTTTTCACCCGCGATTTAGTTTTCACCACAAGCAGGTGAGCCGTGTGTGGAGGAGGCTTGTTGTTAATGACGTCGCCTATCGCATCGATCGAAACCAACGTGGCACCGAATGACACCGGCATCAACAGGTGCACTTACAAGCTTTTACCAAACAACGGCATAAGTAGGCCTACATAAACAGGAGACTCTCCCTCTGTGTTTCTCTGCAGAGCATGTGCGACTGTCAGCAAACCCTGCGGTTAGAGCGAGGGGGGGATTGTGGGCCGGGAGCCGCCATACTTCACTGCAACGTGCCGACGCACAATATGCAAATCAACGAATTTCAATGAATCGTCTCAGCCCTTGTAGGTTCATCACGATGTCACATGGTTTTCACATTATCATTTGAGACATTGTTATTGTAAAATATAAGTTATAGCCGCTTTAATTTGTGAGGGCGTGTTTTAGTTTGTTGTTAGGTAGACATACGGACATGAGAGGGAAGAGGGGGCCAAAGTCATCTTCTATGCATGGGGCAAACTAATTCCTAGCTCTGCCCCTGTCACACTAAATTTTTAGCAGGAAGGGATTAAAGGCACAATAGACAAAAGACTGATTCACAGAGTAGACAATATAAGATAATCCTTTTATGAAAAGGACTTTCCTTTTTAAGCAAATAAGTTATTTGAACTTAATAAATTAAATAGCTAATGCAAAGATACAAAGATTGACCAATTAAGCAGTATTTGTCAACATCATATTGTGGATATAGCACTCATTTCTCTATTAGTGTTAATACCAAAGACTGCTGTTCCTGCTTGTCTATTCAGGTGACAGGACATTCAAACACCTTTGAAGCAGTGTTCATACATGTGATCAAGTTATTTCAGTGTGCAGGTCCTGCTCCGCAACGTCTCATGTAGTGAAGCCCCTGTAGACAAACAGAGCCTTGCAGAGATGTTTGAGGTGATAAGGTTGGTGGAGTACCAATCCACAAAGGCAAACACCAAGGGCAGATGGGTGTCAAGAAATCAGAGATGTGTGCATGTCCATCCCTAAGAAACCCTGTCCTCGTGTGCCCTACATCAGTGTGCTATTAAGTATACTACTATGTGATTTAAGAGTGTATCTCAGTCAGTGTGTTTAGGTCTGTCTGTGTGAGGTCCATCTTACCGTCGCTCCCATGGTTGTCAGGTCGCAGGGTCACTCTCTCCTGCGCTGATCTCAGCTCGTTGTGCAGAACCTCGATGTTGCTTTTCAGCTTCTTGATCTCATTTTCCCGCTGGCACATTTCCAGCCGCAGCACCACCATGCCATCTTCCACAACTTTGCCGATTTCTGCCACGGCTGCTTTGGACAAGGCATCGATTATGGAGGCAATCTGAGCCCGCAGAGCAACGCTGCTCAACATTGTTAAAAAAACAAACAAACAAACAAACCAAGTGGCAGGGAAGCCTGAACTTTAAAGCGAGAAAAGTGGCCCAACAGTCCGGCGCGAGGCTGTACCTTAGTGGCCCTAGCTAGCCGAAACAGGCCATTGCTGAAGCCGCTGAATGGACGCAAACTGCAGTTATGTGGTTAGCTTTGTGTTGGTTTTAATGTGTACCACTTTCATCGAGCAGTAGCTAATTGATAACAAAGAATAAACACAGGTTCTCGTTTTACGGAAGTGATGACACAAATACCGTAAAAACAAGAGGAAAGGCGCAGCGCATTTTGCCGATGAACTTCCGAGGTTAGCCCCTTTTTTTAATTTAACCAACAAACAACAACATACAGGCATTGCACCAGTTTACAGGAAACATACAGGAAATAATCCATGCAGCAGTAACCTTAAAAATAAATTAATAAAAATAAATATATAAAATAAAGAAATTGAATAAAGTAGAAATGCATAAGAACACAATTTAAAGAAAAAACATGGCATTTTAAAGTACAATCTTCGGTATTTTTTTACACTTTGGCTTTCTCAAAGATTTTAGGTAAGATCGTTTTCAAAAGCTGAAAACACTGGCATTAACTTTGAAGCGAAGTGATTAAGTGGAGTTTGTTTTGTCAACTGCTTTAACAAAGGTCAACAATAAACTGTCAAGTTCAACTTTTAAGACAACATGGACGAAAAGACATAAAAGTGCTCAGAATATCTACAGTTCCATGACACTTTAACAAACAAAATATATTTTAGCACTGTAATACCATTGCATTTTATAGTTTACTTAAGGAAATTTTACTTTTTTGACATCCTTAACCAACAGTATTGTGAACTGGCCTGTCCCCCCCAAGTCCCCACATACTGAAACACAATGGATGTATGGACAACAATTAACTTTCTTTATTATTTTTTATACTTTAAGTCCTTTCCCCCCCAACAAAATATTATTTAATTCATACAACCATATTCATTAACTCATAATATAGAACGTTCATAATCGATACAAAGACAAGTAAGAAAAAAGGTAAACAATATAAACAAATAAATACATTTATAATGCATGTTACATAATTAAATTAGTTTTACAAAAAATAAGCAGGCATCTAATATATATACTTATAAACTCATATTTATACTTATATTTAAGTATATATATATATGCAGGTGAAACATGAAAGAAATTAAAAAGTTAGAACCTTTAAGACTGTCAGATTTAAATTAAGTGCAAATATAAAACACAATAACTTATTGCATAGGTACACACCCACACCCCTTTTAATATGATGCACTTAAGTCATCACTGGTGAATGGTTTTAGAGGCCACATAATAAGTTGAATAAATATCACTTGTGTGTAATCAAGGTGTGACAAATAATTTTAGGTTAAATACACAGTTTGTATCTGGAAGTTCCAACATCATGAATACGAAGGCAAACATTACAGAAATACTAATCAGGGAGGGGATGCCAGAAACTTTCCAAGGCACTAAAATACCTCTGAGTACAGTAAGATCATAATAAAACTGAAAAAAGTAGGGATGCACGATCCAACTTCTTCTCTCCGGATACCGATTCCTATACCTGAATACATGAGGATATCTACCTGTGCTCTCTTTTTCTGAAATTGCTTGGAACTAACTGGAATCATTATTATGTAAGGTAACAGGAGCCCACAGAAAAGCTGAGTTGGCAGCCCGCAGTGACTGAGTTAATTGAACTGATAGCATTGACAAAGAAAACTGTATTTAATCTGGCTCGGTCATGTCATGGCTGATACCCGACCCACTTAATGGCATCGATACTGATCCAGCGTATCAGATCGTTGCATCTCCAGGAAAAACTGTTGCACAGCTGTAAATCTTTTTAAAAGGAGGCATCCTTAAAATCTCTTTAATATCTCTGCGTGTATTAGACCAGTGATTCCCAACCTTTTTTTCCGTGAGCCTTTAATATGAAGCCACATCTACTTGTGTCACACTGTCACAGTTTAAATGTCTGTGACTTGGTGGGCGTTTTTGCCTTTGCAGATTGTTTAATTTGATTCATTTTAGAGGGCTGAAGAGGTTGAATTAGGTTGGGAACCACTGTCTTAGACCACTGTGGGTAATTTTGCAAATCAGTGAGCAGCACTGCTTTATGACAATGCTGTATGATAATACTCGATTTTTACTTACTTTGCAATTGATGTGATGATACCTTTATTTGTTAGGCATTTCATTTGGTGGATTAGCCAAAAAGACAATCTCAGTTGATTTTCCATAAAATGTAGTATACCAGTATACTATTTACGATATTATCGATATTGCAATATAAACTTAAATATATTGTAATAGAGGATTTTATCCATATCACCCACTCCTTGTTTAGGTACAGAAAACCTATTAATCCTATGAAACTGTCTAGCTGATGTCCATGACTTAATGGGAAGTCAAACTAAAACCGTCATTTTCATTTGGCAGTCTGTAGTATTTCATAAATCTTCTTGAACTGTTGATGTAACAATACCTGTCGATTCACCGTAGTAAATCCCACACTATGATTACAATGATACATGATAAAGAATGAATAGATGCATTGCCCAGTCCTGACTGAAAAATAACAAAAAAATAAACAAGGAAATCTGAAAATGAGTCTGCATTTCCAACATATGCAGTACACATGTTAAAACAATACATAAATAATAATCCTGTTTTTCCCTCACCCATGGTCTGAACACTGCCAGCATCCCTGCCTTGCCCCCTGAAATGCAAGGTAGACATTTTACGGTTGCATTCAATGCATTAAAACGGTCAAAGTGCACTGGCAAGATAAATAAGTGTTTGTGAAAATTCTCTTAATGAGTGTCACTGAGAGCCCCAGTATCTGAGCGCTATCTTCCCTGCAGGTGAATCTCTTGATGTATTTTAAGGTTACCCAGCACAGTGAAGCTTTTACCACACTGCCCACAGCTGTACGGCTTCAGGCCGCTGTGGAACCGCTCGTGTCTCAGGCAGTTGTCCTGCCTCGAAAACATCTTGCCGCAGATTTTGCAACTAAATGGCCTCTCTCCCGTGTGCACACTTTGGTGCGTCTTCAGCCGGGTCTTCTGGGTGAAAGATTTCCCACATTCGAGGCACCTGAAAGGCTTAAAGGGTTGGTGGGCTGCCTTGTGCTCTTCCAGCTGAGACAAGCGGGGGAAACCCTTGTTGCAGACCGAGCAGATGAACAGTTTCTGATTTGTTCTCCAAACGGTCATTAACCTTTTTGCTCTCTGGTTGTTTCTACTGAGGACGTGACCTTCTGTGTTTGTTCCTAACGTATCTGCTGTGGACCTCTGCGCATGCAGCGAGGCTAGCGACGGCCCTGCCTGTTGCGAAGCAGACTGCAAGCACTGGTCCTGACTGACTGCAGGGTGCGAAGCATGTCTGAACGGTTCATTATGAGCACCCTCTGAAGTGGTACTTGCCATGCACATAGGTCGAATCTCTACCTCTACTTTTATCGGCACACTTAAGGAATCATCTGCGATTTCCTCTGCATCAGTTGAAAAAGAGTTATAGGAACTTTCTGTATTTCTTTGAGCATCATATTGCTCAGGTTGAGGGGAGAAAATCTGTATGTGCTGCTGCATTGCAACAGAGCTTTTTTCAAACATGCTACAAGCAGGAGGAGGCCAGATCAGGTCATTTCGCTCTCCCGTATCAAAGCAAATGTCTGTGTTGTCTGTTGTTTCTTGGGTGGCAAGTTCATCTGCTGGCTCATGTTTCACCGCTGGCCTCGTGTCACAGTTCTCCTTTGTTCCATGTTGAGGCTCGCAGAGTGAGTCAGCAGTCTTTGGTTCCAGATACACTGCACATGTTTCCTGATCTTCTTCTTCTGCAATTGACAGAAAGAAAATTGCAGGTACAAATGAATTTGTGTCCACAAATGCAAATGCAAGTCAACAAAGCACAAGCACAGTAGATGCGTTTCCATCCACCTGTTTTTATGTGCATAAAAACAAAAAAAAGTTTTTACGCTTGGCTGAGGTGGGAAAGTTGGTGTATTGATAACAGCAAAATGCATCAAAGTGCAATGTAAACAGACTTAGCAAATAAATCATGATGTAATGAAGCATGTGATCTAAACGTACCCTGAAGCTTCAGGTTCACTCAAAATAGTGGCAAACAAAAACATCAGATCTGTGTGGAGCGATGAAGAGACTATAACGTTCCTCATCTCGTTACGGCTCTTTCATCTTTATTGGTTTAATTGCACTACATTTGCATGGAAACCTGGCTAGTTATTAATTGGAACAGTACAAACCCATGGCTATTTACTTACCCTGTTACTGGAAGGTGCCCATGTCAGGATGAGCATGACGTTACTTTTTCTGAACACTAAAGATGAATTCCTCATCAACGATACTGTATGACCACTGCATCAATTTACTACAAGAAACGTTCTACTTTCAGAATTGCTTGTGAGCTTAATCTCGTTCTCTTATACCCCTAAAATGTAGACTGAGATGAGTCAAAAAAGTCAGTTGTCTCCAGTTTTTCTAAGTACATTTTTAGACCTAAAACGATCAGTCAATTATTCAATTAGTCGATCAACATAAAATGAATTGCCGTCTATTTTGACAGTTCCCGAAACATTAAAAGGTTCAAGGTACAGTTATTTGTCATTCTGCAACAAAGGGCTGCACAATGAAATGAAAGTTGTAGCCCCATGCACACTACACACACAGAAAATATATACAAATATTTAAAATTAGAATAGAATAAAAAAAATTAAAGATGAAACCAATATATACAGTTACTTACAGTATATACATATGTTATAGAAAGGTAGTGGTATGGTAATGTGCAAAACCAGCATAACGGAATGTTTCATGTCATGTATTTCTGGTGGAGTGCGGAGGATAAGGTGGAGTTGAGGAGTCTCACAGTCTGAGGAAAGAAGCTGTTCTGTAGTCTGGTGGTATGACAGCGGATACTTCTGCATAGCCTGCCAGACAGCAGCGGAGTGAACAGGTTGAGGCTGGGGTGGGTACTGTCTTTTAGTATCCTTTGAGCTCTGAGAAGGCACCTCACCTCTCCGATATCACTGATGCTTGGTGCATGAGTACCAGTGATGTTCTTGGCGGTTCCATGTTTTTAACTATGCAATTTATATATACAATGAAAAAACACTGCGTTCAGTGATTCATCTTTAAGCCGAATTTAACAGGATACCACAAAAAAATCGCTAAGGATCTTAAATTATGTTCTACAACGCAAAAAAGGCTGTGTTTAAGAAAGCAAAATCTGAATTTCAGAGTTTTTGAATGAAGTTTGGTGTGACGGTTCTCTACAGACCCAGGTGTGGGGGCTAGCCTACCAGTTGCTTCTCACCTTTTCGGGGGACCTGATTCCCGGCTGCTGTTTGCTCCTGTTTGTCCTCTGTAGCTCGGGTCGTGGCTGCTTCTTGAGCTTTGCAGAGTTCAGCCTCCATCAGCTTCAAACTTCTTTTGAGCTCCTGAATCTCACTGTCCCTCCGACACATCTCTAGGCGCAGGACTACAGTCCCATCCTCCACCAGCTTTGTTATTTCGGCGACCGCAGCTTTCGCTAACACATCCATGATGGCTGCGACCTGCGTACCAAAAGGGGAGGGGAAAGACATCCTGCAGAGTGGAAATAAAAACTCAGTAAAAGCAAATGTCAAGCTTTAGCAAACAGCTGGGGCTTCTACACTGAAGCGAAGCATCTTCCCACTTCCCAGCAGTTTTATTTTGATTTACTTCCGGGAAAACTTGAGGACGGATGTGACGTAAAAGCCACAGACGTAACTCCTCTAATAAACGTGGATTACAAATCTCTCTCTGTCTCTCTCCCATTTTAGTTGTTAGGAAGAAAATATCTACTAACAAACAAGATCAATTTAATTTCTTTTTAAATATTTTTTTTCTCTCGGTGTAAACTGGACCTGGACTATACTTTATGTGCTTTTTGTAAAAAAATTAAAAAAAAATAAAAGTTGTTTTTTTTTCATCTGTTTTGGGACTGTACCTGCAGAAACAATATTATAACTTTCTTCAAAGCAGAAAAAAATCAAATAAATACATTTCTAAATTAAATTATTTTCAAGATAATTTGTCCTTTTGGCATGGGAATGATAATTTCAAAGAAAGTGACATCTTAAACATTGTCAACCTGCCTTTAACTTTTTGGAAAGCACCATATTCACACCAGAGAATTCTCAAAGTACAAGTAAGCAACGAACCACTCGTTATACCCACCTCTGACTGTGACCTACCTCAGTGTACGTCACCTGAAATTAAAGCCTACGAATCAAAGCTCATTGTCAGCTGAAGTGTCTGTAAGTTAAATGTCAGCAATATGATATAATAAATGTCAGTAACATATTAACATAGTGATAATAATAATAATAGCAATGGATCTGTCTCTCTTGCTGTGCATGTAATACTTGTTCCAATAAAGTTTAAATAGAAAAAGTTGAGTTGGAAAATATAATTATAATAATAATAAGACAGACACCATCTTGGAAACATCTTTTTATTCACATAAACCAAAAAAACATTACTTTTGCAGACATTATATTTATCATAAATGATATATTCCATTTATCGTTCCTGCTCTTTCAAATTATTTAACATTTAAATCAACCATTTAACTACATACTTGCCAACCACTTATTTATACATATACTGTATACACACATATACTTTATATAATTACAAAGTACTGTATAGTTAAACTATTGCAAACAGAAGTGAGCTGGATATAAGGCCAATCTTTTTACTTTTGATCATAATTGAGTTATCAAATGGTGGGATGTTTTGTTTTAGAGTATGGAATCTATGAGAGTTCTGGGTTGAAAAAGAAAACATCTGTTTATTCAGATGGATTGTCAAATATTTCTTCCTCAGCATGATTCAGCAGCACTTCACCTTTAATCCCACCTTTCAGTTTCAGTTTTATTTAACTTAATAGCAGGTAGCACAATTGCAGCTATTCGTTTATTAGCTACCTGATGCGGTGTCCTGGTGACCTAGGGGTTTAAGACGCTGACCACGTCATTGCATCATCCGTGGTTGGAGTTCGGCCGGGGACCGTTGTTGCATGTTGTCCCTCATTTCCTGTCAGCTCTCTACAGCTCTCTGTCTAATGAAGAAAAATCCTCCTCCAAAAAATACTAAAAACCTATTTGTTTCCTGCCTACATCAAGTTTGTGCATGGCAGAAAAACCACCTAAACATCTTTAGTAGTATTGCATAGACAATACTGTTGTTGTAATTTATACTGAAAGAAAATCTTCTCTCAGTACAGGAAGAATACAACCATTTATGTCACATGTAGAAAAAAAAATAGTTTGTACAATCAATTAAGTTTAAATCAATATACAGACCATAAAAAACCTTCACTGAACTTCACTTCCCCAATCCTTCTGCCTCTCCTTCTCCTTCTCCTTCTCGCACTCTTTCTCCTTTTCTCGCCTCATGGTTGCTATGGCAACAGCCTCGTCAAAACACATGCTGAGGGGACTGTTTCTGTTTGTGGCACTTTCATCCCCATCCCTCCTCCTTTCCCTCTCTTTCTCCCCTCCCCAGGGTGTTGCCTTCTCCTTTCTCCCCCTGCCCTGGTCTTCGCAGTCGCCGTCTTTTTCCCCCTGTCCTCCTGCACAAACCATCAGCGTGTTTTCTCTCCCTCTGTCTGCGTCTCTTCTCTCTCTATGCTGCTGCTGCTGTCGGAGGGTCAGGGCGGTGATTTTGCAGTGCTGCGGCTTCGGAGGCACGACTGGCACCGCTTTTACTTGGTAAACTTTTGGATGTTTGGCGATGACCAGCTTCCTTCCTACTCCTCCTCGGCTGCTGTCGCTTTTCTCACACTTTGTGCCCTCTGTCAATTCCTTCATGTCAGACCTGATGTCTTTTAGTTGTTTATCTACACTCGGCGGTGTTCTACGTTGTTCATCAGCTCTCTCTTTGTCATTGTTTTCTTTTTCTTTTGAGAACACATCTCCTCTGTCATGATGCTGTGCTTTGTCATTGATGGCGTGCTTCCCTTCAATTGCTTCATCTAGTTCACTTGTCTTTGGTAAGTTTGTCTCTTTTTCTTCAAACTCTTGCTGCATCTCCGGGTCTGTGAGCTTTTCTTCACTTGTCTCCATTGATTCCTCCACCACCTCTATTTCTGTCTCGTTTGTCCCTCCTTCGTCAACTTCCACCATTTTCTCTCCTGAAACCGTTGCTATCTGCTCTTCCTCCTCTCCAACTTTGACATCTACGATCGTATCTCCCTCCCCAGCAACACTTTCTCTTGCACTCTTCTTCTCAACCTGCTTACTTTCCTCATCCTCTATCACTTCACATATAACATCCTCAAGTTCATACCAAATTTCACTGCTTATCCAACAAATTGCACTATCCTGCTTTTTGCCACCTTCCTGCATATTTCCTTCATGTTCTTTGTCAGCTATCACGTCATTGCCTTCCTCTGTGGTTTCTTCCCACATGTTCTCATCACTTTCTTCTGTTTCCAGAACCATTTCTTGACATTGTTCTGTTGCCCTTACAGAAAGGTCTCTGGACTCCTCTAATGGAACGTCAGCAGTTTCTTTCTGTGTTACACAAGAATCCACATGACAAGGTGGATAATCAGTCGGAGGATTATCAACCACTTCCTTCTCCTCCTCGACCGTTATGTCAGCCATTGTGCTTGATTCATCATTGCTCGCCAGCGGATGCTCAGCGCAGGAGTGTGTTGATGCCTCTGAAGTGAGAGGTTGTTCTTTGTTACTTTGAGCATTTTCCATGACACTGCAATCTTCCTCTATTTCTTTGCTGCAGATGGATGACAGATAGAAACATTTAAGATATCTTGCTTCAGACAACTGGTTGTAAAATTAAGTTTATATAATAAAGTATGCTGTTTGTTTCATTTATGTGATTTTGGAGAAACAATTTTGTGGAAGAACTTTTCTTCATTCATTTATGGTGAGCTAAACTTACTGTGCAACAAGATGAGATCAACTTTTTGCATATTCTTCACTGGCTTGACTTTATTTATGCCCTATTTGTAGTTGTTATATGACTATATGATCTTTGATGGCTTCATTTTTTTCTTTTTAAAAATGGGATAGTGCTACAGTGCACTTTCTGAATCTACCCATGGTGGTGCCAAAGTCATTAATCAAATTCTACATATAGTGGCTTAAAGGTTACTTTTGCAGGTAGCATAATGATAAATGTTAAAATAGTCAGTAAACTGACTCAGTAATGTCAGTTACGCAGACTAAAATTAGCTAAAGATATTCTACTGTAATACCATAAGCTACTGGTCATACCAAACCAAGCAAGATAGCAGCATCAAACTCCCTGAGTATGCTGAATGGAGTGTGTTTTATTGCTTATGATATTATCTAAGAAGGAGGGAGAATGTGTTTGTTTTTTTCTTTAAACAGTTACATAGGCTCGCTTTAAACCTTCATCAATTGAGTCATTTTTGGCCACTTGGGGGCAGCACAACAAGCTGTAAACACAACATTTTCACCTTGTGAAGTTGATATGGCTAACTTCTTAGCAAACAGTTGCTTATTTACACATCCAGCAGATACAGAACAACATTAGCATTCATTTGGAGTCGTGTTTCTGGCCACCTGACGAATGTAAGTTCAATATTTACTCTCCTTTTAGCTCTGTTTTGAAATATCTTGCTCCTTAACAGCTAGACGCTCCACTATGTTCACCAGCTAGTCACTAAATTTGTCTGTCTGCCGTTTGGTGCTGAGCGGGTAGCGTACAGTGGGTTTATCAGAGCTTTTCCCCTGAAAACAGCTGCCTGCTGCATCTGGAAATGAGTGTGATGAAGGGTGGTAGTAATGTTGCAGGCTATAAAACCAAGACAGTGAACTGAAAGATGCTAAAACGCTCTGTAATTATTTGTGGGTTCATCACTACAAGCGACTTTTCACATTGCATGTAGTTATCTGACCTATTGTTAATATAAAGAAATTGGTTAAAGCAGCTGTAAAGGTGCATTCTGTGATGAATACTTAATCAGCAAAGCCGATGACTGACAGAAATGCACTTGTTAATATTAATGTGAACTGAGTTGATAACAGGTATGACAAACATATTGTGTTATATATTCAAATGTCAAATAGGAATCAGTTTCACCTTTGCCTATTGTTTTCCAGTTGGTCTCTTCCCTGGTGGACATTTTCTTCCTCTGACTTCTTTGTTGTCACCTTTTCTTCCAGTGCATCTTTATCTTCTTTGTCTTTCTCTTCTACCCGCTCCTGATCTCCAGCTGTTGATTCTTTACATGCTGAAAATTCAAGGTTCAGCGACAGGCATTCTCTTTCCTCAGAGCTCTGTAATTGATGTATAGGAACTCCATCAAGAGTGCAACTGTCTTGTTTATCAGTGTCTGGTTCAAACTCGGTCAAATTGTTTAAAAAGAAATCAGGGGGAAGGCTTTTAACAAACATGCTTTCATCTTCTTCGTCACTAATGTAATCGTTATCATCACTGTCGTCCCCTTCAACCTCTTCTTCAGAGCAAGACTCCTCCGGTCCGTGAACAGGTGAGGTCATGTACGGCAAGCTGAGGGATTTAGTGTGTCGGCTGTGTAAGTCGAGGCTGAGCGGCCTATGTGGATTTAACTGACTCTGGGTGTGTGTTTCAGGGCCTGGTAGCAGGTGTGTCTGCAGCGCTGCGGGATGATGGGAAGGCTGAGCTCGCACCATAACTTCATACTCATCATCTGAGTGACCAGGAGGTTCAACGGAGAACTCGTTCACCTAACAGGTGAGGGGAGACAGGAAGTGAAAAGGAGTGCAAGGGAGAAATGTTTCTATTTTTCTCCTCTCCAAAATAAAAAGGTGTTAAGAAATATTTCCAACCTTCAAATACTGTTCAGCTGTACAGATAAATAACACAACACACACCTGGTAGGGGACGCTGCAGTCCATATGGTCCAAGACGCTGCAGTCCATATGGTCCAGGAAATCAAAGTTATCGTGAACGTAGCCAGACAGCCCCTGGTCGTCCTCCTCCACTTCAGTTGAGTTGAGGATGTCAGAAGCATCAAACACAGCGACATCAACACACTGAGTCACCTCTGGCTGAAAATCACCTGGCTTCAGCCCTTTCATGTCTGTAAATGAAGCACGGGATTAGAGAGTGATCTTACATTATTTACATCCATCCATGTGGTATACAATAAATGCAACAGAATAAGCTAAAATTTCTGCTTAATAAAAATAATCTAGTTTTTGCATGTGTAATGGTCACTGTCACGTGCTTAAATATAAAATATCAAGACTGAATGAATATGTTGTTATTTAATACTATAATATAAGTATTTGTAGATGTGTAATAGAAATGTTCTAGGTGAGGAAGGTAGGGTGAGGATGGAAAGTAAAATATCAGGCTTAAATGCGCAGATGTCAGTCTCTGTCTGTGACATCACTGTTGGGTGTGGTTACAGTTGCAACAAATCACACACCCATCAGTGATGTTGGGAATATATGAAACTTTTCAGCCTGCTGTTAAGTCACTCTTTAAGTCACTGTTTCACAACCTTTAGTCTTGCCTTCTCTGTCCTATTGCATTATTGTATTACATTATGTATTATTGCCTTTTTGTACTATTCCTTTTATCATGTGTACCTGTATTGAGGCAGATTCTAACCCGTCTGCCACGACTGGAAAGCACTTTGGCTCATCTCCTTTTGTTTTTAAATGTGCTATGTAAATCAACTGATTTGACTTGATTTGATTTTAAAAGGTTAAACTTGGTAGTGTTTCACAAGAAAAAAAGCAAAGATTTAAAAAATGTCCCTCATGGGGGGGACCTCCAGGTTGAGAACCACTGGTTTAAGTCATTAAGCAAAAATGCAAAACATCCGCTGGTTCCAGCTACTCAAATATGAGGATTTTCTGTGTTTTATTTAATTGTAAATTTAATATCTTTGAGCTTTGGACTGCTGGTTGATCAAAACAAGCAATTTATGTCATCTTGAGTCTTGGAACTTGTGGTGAGCATTTTTTTAACAATTTTTTGACATTTCATAGAGTAAATCATTGGTTCCCAACCTTTTTGGCCTGTGACCCCTTAAAATGAAACAATGTCTACATGTGGCCCCTCATGGCAGGTCAAGTCCTTGTTATGAGCTGTGAGCAGTTTAGCCAACAAGTGAAACAGTACTTCCTTCTCAAATAGTTTGATTTGAAGGTTTTTTAAAGGCCTGAAGAGGTGAATATGTCCAGTATTTCACAAGAAAAAATAAAATAATTGAGAAAAGTCAGAATAAATAAACATAAATGTGTGTAACAAAAGTGCTTTTTTCTTTTTACCCCTCAGATTTACCCCTGACCCCGAGGATGAGAATCACTAGAATAAATTATTGCTCATAAAAATAATTGACATTGAAAATAACCATTAATTAAAACTCTAGTATTTATAATAAAGGAGATTTGGTTATGAAATAGGTGAAGTTACCCATGTATTCATCATCGACATTCTTGTCATCATTGACAGCATCTTCGTCATTATCTTCTTCTGTGTTGGAAGTCACGCTTTTGACTCGTTGCTCTTTGGACACACCTCGACATCCCATCACCACATCCGGCTTCGATCTACGTTCTTCGCTGACCTCCTCCTCTTCCTCCTTCTCCTCCTCTTTCTTTCCTTCACCTTCTTCCTCCTCACCACCACCTGCCACTGTATTCCCTTCTGCATCCACGACCCCTTCCCTGTCCGTCACTTTCCCACTGTGATTCTTCTTCTCTTTCTCAACCTTTCTGCCTTCTTCCACCTTCCTTTCCATTTCTCTTCTTTCCTTCCTCTCTACCTTCTCTCCTTCCTCCTTACCATCCACCCTGTCGCCTCCATCCTTATCCCTGCCACGATGGATGACCCTGTCTCCCCCTCCCCCTTGCAGCACTCCTAATGCCAGGTTAGAGGTGATATGCAGGGGCACAGTGACCATGGTGGGCCCTGTGATGTGCATGGCTGCTCTTCTGCCTACTTTAGTGGAGAGTCCTGGGGATCTGGACTGGAGAGTCTCATTGCCTGGGAGTCCTGAACCTTCAGGGTCCAGGGAAGTGTAGGTGCCCTGGGTCCCTGTACTCCCGCTTACTAACCCTGTTCCCCTGCGATAGGTCACTGCATATTCACTGCCACCTATCGCACCGGTGGATGACGTGACCTCTGAGCCAGACTGGGAGGAGGGGGTGGAGAGGGGAGACGTTTTGGGGATGTTGGTGGACGGAGGGCGCTGGGCAGTACATCTGGAACCTGGAATAAAACAGGCAGATAAGACCAGGAAGTGCAACAGTTGAACAGTTTAATCCGATCCAAAGTAGGACTGTGAATGTTTTAACAAAAAACTGTGTCAGACATCTTTAGGCAAACAATTTTTAGATTTTGTTTTAAATGGTCAGTACACACAAACCAGATAAGTACTTTTCCCACACTTATCCTAAGTGTGATGTATTTTATGTGTGAGTTTTGACCTCTCTGTCTCTGACGTTTGTTTGTGCTCTAAGCATTACAAAATTAAGTTTGAAAAAGTCAGCTGGAAAGATAATATGTGTCTTTCAATATCCCAGAATTCCCTTGAGAATCCACAGACCTCGCTGTCAACATTTATCCCTGGAACTACTTTTTACCAACAAAAAAAAAGTATGTATGAATAGAATAATCCCTATATCGACAGAGACACGTCTTTTTGAGTATTTCAAATGTCATTTTTCAATTATTTGAGCGACACAAACAAAATGTAATTTGAATTGTTATAGGGTGGTTGCAGAAGGTTCACAGGCAGGCATCCAAAAACCTAAAATCATAACACACCCAAAAATAGATTATCTATGCATTTATTTGCACCCCAGGTCAATCAAATATATTATAATATTTCTCCTTAGTGTGTGCAGACTTAAATATTAGTTTCTTCTGCTGTTGAAATAATTATATTTAACAAGAGGAGCACCTTCATTTGGATAGGCCTGGGTGCTGAGGGAGTCCATGCTTCTTGCTGGTCTCAGAGCAGGCCTGTCTTTCTCTGAAACAAAGAACCAATTATTTACGACAAAATACATAAAAGTGTGGTGAGGATAAAGAAACGAAGTACACGGGAAGTTTAAACCTCCAGTGTCAGACAGATTTTTTAGAAAAAACGGAAAAAAACGAACAATTTGGTTATAAATTAAATTGACTGAGTTTAGTTATGAATCAAAAATTCTTAACCCTAACTTGACATTACCAGAGGCCATATGCATGCAAGAAATTATTATTAATTATTATTAATTAGTCAGTTATGATCATCAATTATCAACAGAAATGCCTTCTTTTGCCAGAAAAGTGAGTAATCTTCCCCTGTACACATGTATAAACTTGAATGAGAGACTGTTTAAATCTATTATTGTAGAATGTAATAAAATATTAAACAGAGGAAAAACCTTGTAATTAATTCAAAAGGAAATTATCAAGGGTAGGAGCAATTACAAGGACTAATAACCATGATGAGGATTTGTACCTTTGGCTGAAGGTTTCTGCCTCCGTCGTGGGTCGTGGAATCGTCCTCCGATGTTGAAGATGGACATCCACTTCCTGCCTTTGAGAGATCCTTTCCTCCTGAATGAGACACAGACATTCACAAGGACTTTGGATATGAAATAATGAAAGAGAACAACTGAATTCAACCAAGAAGACTCAAGAGCCTCTTTTCTAAGATTCAATAACTTGATGTAATGTCATCCTGGCAGCAAACACTAAGCATGATTTTACCACAAATACTGTACACTTATAATAACATGAGATAAGGTTCTCTAAATGTCTGCTTGGTAAATGGGTACATTTGGAATATCACTTTCATGAATCCAAGCTGCACCATTAAGAATGTACCAGCTGATAATTATTGACCTGTGACCTCTGTATGAAAAACTTCCCCACCAACCAGATCAGTCGATTTAGACAGATAAATAAATGGTCTACTCACTTGTCTGTGCCTTCAATGATAGCGTGGTAGGGTCTTATGGCTAGAGGACCATCTCCTGGACTGATATTACCAAAGCTGGGGAAAGGCTGAGTAGGAACAGATTTGAAAAACCCTTCCTCCTGACTGGACGCTGCTGATGGGGAGGGGAGGGACTTCCTTCTCGCATTTGATTCACCTGAATACGGCAGAAGTAAGTCAGTGATACAATGTGGGTCTGGGTGTGTTCTTAGCCTCGCTCCAGACTTCTGAATTGCCCCCCAAATCTCTCTTTTTTTCAGCATTTTATACAGAAAAATTTAGTTAACAAGATGGTAATTCTGTCTCATTATCAGGCCGGTGTGTTACCTTGTTCAGGAAACAGCTGAGGGACGTGTGTGAGGATGAACTCTACCACGATGGACTGAACCCTGACCTCCATGAAGGCTGCTGTACCGTTAAACCCAGACGCCTCAATGTCCTTTGACCTTAATATACAGATTGATTGATTCATTGATTGATTGTTGGGAGGAAGAATGGAAGAAATTAAATCTATGTTGGAAGGGAAGAAGCAAGGCTGAACATGTGTGAATAAATTAATGGATAGATGAATGGATGAATCCTGGAAAAAATTAAGAAAGAGAATGAAGGAAGAAGGAAGAGAAGGGGACAGTGAAAGGAGGAAAGAATGAGATAATGAAGAAAGAAAACATCTAATAATTTATAATATCATCAAACAAAATTGCTCTATTAGTTAAATTTTAAGAATGTACACGAACAGCTTATGTATACTTTCCAGCTGAGTCTGGGCACATTGTGGTTCAGTGTCTTGCTCAAAGGCACTTCACCAGAGATGGACAACTCATATTGATGTATGTAACTGATATTAGCAAACCTGAGCAGATTGGGGGCCCAGACGATGGCCAAGTTCCTGGAGTGCATGTTGGTCTCTGTGCAATATGAGGCCATTCTGACAAGATGGCGCATCAGAAACTCGAGAGTCCTGATGGAAAGAAAGTGAAGAGTTAAAGAGATTTCAACTGGAGCACAAGTCAGTGAGTGAAAAGAAAAGTAAAAATGTTCAAAAACTGTGGCTAAATCATTTATTTCTATGTTAATGACCTTACAACCAAAATCATACAAGACGGGATTTTTCAGGACAAAATCTGAGATCTGCTGTGTATTTCTGTAGGTGTGCTACCTGAAGTGACAGTATAATTCCCAACCAATCCCCAACCTTTCCCTACTTGGCTTCCCGATGGCAGAGCCCTAAAACCTACGTATACAGGAAGTGGACAAACTCTGAACAAAGAGGCAGGCGGGCTGCATGTGGATGCCCCGTTTTTTCCTAATGGTGTGGACTTTAAAAAAAAAACTATTTCCAGACTTATCCTGAGGTAAAATAATGTAACAAAACTGTAAAGGTACACACTGGATGATATAACCACAGAGAAATACAGACTGTCACCTGCTTCCTCAAGGCTGGAAAGCTGCATGAGATCAATAAAAGTGGCACTTTTGTACCTGTAATGTGGTGTTGGGAGTTCTTTCAGCACATCTCTGATCTTTACCAGCCTGTCCTCCTCCAGCTGGATGGCCACGGCCTCCTTTAACACAGACGTGTGTTTGAATCAGTGTTAGTTATTACATTTATGATACATGATGCACCTCTTTCCTCTCTCCTTCTCTCCCTCTCCATCTGTATGCATTTCTATCACATTACTGCCTGTTACTAACTCGACATCTTCTCTCTCCCATAGTTTTGTGCTTTCTCGTCTCTCTCCTCTCTCCTTCTGTCACTTTCAGCAGGTATTTCTGCCTCCGGAGCTGCAGAGACTGGGTCTGTGGTTGTGGGTCACCTGCTGCCCCCGTGTTCCTGCTCGACAACTGCTACAACTGCTAGTTGTTGTTATTGGCTCTGTTACTAATACTGACATTATTATTCCTATAGCTGTCATTCCTGTTATTATTAATTTATTAATATTAACACTACAATTACATTTCTACTATTTTAAATAATTCTAGGTGGTATTTGCATTGTGCCTTGAATTGAATTTCAGAGGGAAATATTGTGCTTTTTACTCCACTACATTTATTCGATACTTATAGTTACTTTTTACATAAAAAAACATGATATGCTTATATGATATGATGCAGCACTATATTACTAATCTACCCAGCAGTATACAAAATCTAAAATTGGCTCCACATTGACCAACTACAACATTAAAATGCTATTACATGTATTTGTTAGTGATAAAAACAGAATAATGTAATATTCTATGATAATATAACATTTTGAAAGGAGCCACTCTGAATAATGAGTATTTTTACTTTTTATACTAAGTACATTTTACTGATACTTCTTCTGTACTTTTACTTAAGTAACATTATGGACTCTGAACTTTTAGTTGTAATGGAGTATTTTTAGATTATGGTATTCTACTTTTACTGTAGTAAAGGATGTGAGTACTTCTTCCACCACTGGAAATATGGCACATATAGTCTTTATTAATTCTTTTATTGCACATACAGAGCTGCTTTAAACACCATGATCATTCTTTTCTATTTTAATTGGGACTTTTTATATTTAATACTTTCTTTGTAGGGGAGGCACTTTATACCCCCTGTGATCAGTCCAATACACAACAACACAAGAGGGGGGAAATTGTGTGAAATGTTTGTGTGTTTGAGCTACTCACAGCAAACTTGTCATACAGCTGGTATGTGAGCAGAGGGTTGGGCAGCTCTCTGAAATAAGCTTTACACAAAGAGCTGACACAGTGGATGTCCTGCAGGTACAGATCCTTGTTCAGATCTGGACTCCCGTCGCTCTCAAACTCACCCCTGGTTGTATGCACACATAGATTCACTTTAGAGTATATCAACACAACACACAAACCGGAGTATACATTTACAGATGTAGGTTCAGAGAGAGGAACACAGCTGCACACATACACAGCTTACCTTAGTTTCTGTATGTTGGACGACACTCCAGACAACCTGTAGATTCCATCCACGATTCCATGTTTCTCAACAAACTCACTGCAGCATCGCAAGACCAGAGGAACTGTAGGAAACAGTGAATGACTCAAATTAATGAAATGAATAATAACATAAGAATAATATGCAAAATGTTCCCTTTGTTAACATTGTATATGAATATACAGCCTGTATGATCCACATATGGTAGCCAAGTAGCCCCTATATTTTTTGTTTTGGACACATAGGTCATATTATTTATTCTACATGGACACCTGAGGAAGACTAGTCGTGGTTTAAAAAACGTCATGTCCATGTAGAATTAAAAAAAGCATTTGGGGTGAGATAGTGTGCAGATTATTGTTAACCAGCACCTGCAAATAATTTATGGATGTGTGTGTACCTCCTGATGATTGCCAAATATGTCATGCACAAAAGATATTGTACAAATATGTATTATCATATCATAACATATTCAACGCATGAGTATAAGTAGACCTACTGTATCAAAATCATGTAAGACAAAATATATGAACATGTTTTCATATACATATGAACAAGTTTATAAATTTAACATTTTATAACATTAATTATTTTGCAACAGCATTTTTAGCCGTGCTAGCAACATGACTCTAGCTATGGCAATGTCGGTCCGTTGATTCATCACTGTGGTCCAAACTGAAATAGACTATCTCAGCAACTATTTAAATTTTTCATACAGACATTCATGGTCCACAGAGGATGAATCCCAATTCACTTTGGTGATCCTTTCACATTTCCTCAAGCACCACCATAAAGTTCCTGTTTGTGGTTTTGAGTGAAGTATCTTAACAACTATTGGATGGATTGGTGCAGACATTCATGCTCCGTACAGCATGAATTGTAATAACTTTGGTGATCCTCTGACTTTGCATCTATCGCCATCATCAGGTGGAAATTTCAATTTGTCCAATACTTTGGTTTATGACCTAATACTTGCAAAACTAGTGTCATTCCCATCAGGCTCAGCTGTGCTCTGTGTTTATTGCTAATTAGCAAATGTTAGCATGCTAACACACTAAACTATGATTGTGAACATGGTAAATATTATACCTGTTTAACATCAGCATGTTAGCATTGTCATTGAGAGCACGTTAGCATGCTGACGTTAACATTTAACTCAAAGCAGTGCAGTGCCTAAGTACAGCCTCACAGAGCCACTAGCATGGCTGTAAACACGCAAAATCAAGGGATATGAAATGGCAGGATGGACTGTCGAATACAACACAGACTCCTGAAATAAATGAAATAGTAGAACGTACTCACAAGGCTCACAATATAAAATGACCAAGAGTTACTCTTTCTAGCATTTGAGTAGACCTGGTGTGGTTAAAATGCTGCGTGGTTTGATTCAAAGAACAAAGAAGTAATTGTACATGTGATTTTAAAAAAAAGGCACAGGCAAGTCTTTTCTTGACTTCATGTCTGTCTGAGAAGTATTGCAAAATGAGAAAACAAGCATTTTAAAAACATCACAAATATTCTGGCCAAATCATAGCTGTCAAAAGGTTGTCGACCATCATTCCTGTTGAATGATTTTTTTTTTTTAACCAACTGTAGGATGCCCTGTTAGAGGATGTCATTTGTGGTTTATTCACAAAAAACACACTAGGTAACACTTCTCTTTTACCAGATGAATGAGGACATCGATTACACATATTGTTATATAAACCTTGTATGGTTACTCAGTCTATGGTGAGACAACATTGTTGTTTCTGGTGAGGTTACATGCACATGTATTGCCATTTATCTGTACAGCATGGTGTTTAGTGTGCGTTGTAATGCCTGTCATGAAGAAAATGGTTACAGGTTTGTTCACTTACTCTCTTGAGAGGAGGCGTTCAGGTGCTCCAGCAGATCACATCCAAACACCTTCTCTTTGTTCCCTCCTTTTCTCCGAACTCTCCTCATCTCTTCCTGTCTGCTGTTTTCACCTCACATTCAGAACCGGCCCGAGCTGCTCTGTTTGTGACCGTCAGACTAACTGACTGTCCGTGCGGCTGCTGGATGTGTTGACCACCTCGGTTAATGTGCCACTGACTTTGATGAGGTGCTGCACATTTCAGAGATTTGACAATGCTGCTGCTGTTTCTGTTTCCCTTGTTTCAGTGCATGTTGTTGGGTTCAGGTTGTTTCCTCTGTAAGCTATATTGCATTGCGAGTGTTAGGACATACTTTGGTTTATCGTCCACCCTGCAAAAGCAGAAATAACAAAAGTTTCTTCGTGCAAACACTAGCTTTGCATTGCAGACAACAATCTCCCCCAAAATCAACAAACTGCACCGAATCTTCAGCGTGCAAATGTGGCTCTCCACTTCCCCCTGATGCACTCAATTTATTTTCGAATGAAAGGCCACACCCTTGCCTCTGTACTTCTCCTATTCAGTGAAGTGAGCCTCTGAATGTTTAACTCCAATCACACCATAATATCGCTCTGGGCAGGTGGATCCACTTAAACCTTAAATCCAAGCTCCAGCCTGAGGACCGTGTTCATTACAGGCCCGGTCTGTCCTCCCTGCCCGCATGTCATGGCCTTTGCGGCCCCCTTTTTCACTGCAGCGGAAGTCAAGCACTGTTATAGCCTTAACATGTAGACTCCGTCAGACATTCAAACTCACTCCCCACCCCCTCCATCTTCCTGACACCTGCCACTGCTCTCCTTTAACCCACCATCTCTCCCTATCTGTCCACTTTTAGGAAAGAGTTTCAGTGTAGAAACGTGAGGAAATAAACAAGTTAAAAAGCGAATAAGAGTCTTCCTACCTTCACTCTGCATCGGCACACAAGTAGCAGCATAAAATGATGACGCAAGAAACCACTAAACTTCCCCTGTTAACTTCCTGAGTGTCTCTCCTTCTCTTGTGCTTTCTCTCTGTATGGCCCACAGTTTCTCTGTCTCTGATGACTGAGTAGGGAAATCAGTTCAGTGTATCTGTACAGTGCATCTATTTCCCTTTACGTGCTGCCCTTATGTTTGTCTCTGTGTAGACTGAGCTCCATGTATGATTTTCACCCTGACAGCAAGAAATTAACAGTTAATGTACGTATAGGACAAATTCAACTCATTTCAGTCCATTTCCTTTGACTGTGTCAGTTGTACATTAATGCTATATACCAATACTAATCCCTACAAACGAAAGCGCCACCAAGAGCCTCAATTGAGTACTGTAGAAGTACCACAAATTACTTGCTGCAAACTACTACAAAGCATAACTACCAGACAGTACCATAAATTACTACAAATGATCATGAAGACCCAGAATTCATATTACAACAGAAACTAAAAGTACCACAAATAAAACACAAATGACCACAGATTACCAAACAGTAACACACAGTACAGAAATCACCAGAATTTACTGCAAACAACTACAAAGCATATCCCAAAGTACCACAAAATACCAAATTAGTACATAGAACCACAGAGAATACCAATCAGATTAGCCCAAAGTAAAGGGGGTTTCCACAAAGTACTACTAAGGAATGCAAAAAAGGCATACAATGAAGTATGAAAATAATGACAAAATGCCACAAAGAACCACACACATATTATTACAAAGAATCATGGAATACCTTAATACCACAATGTGAATATACCACATTACAAGGAAAAGTGGATTTGAAATTTTAGTCAAGTAAAAGTACAGAAGTAGTAGTAGCAACAAAATGTACTTTAAGTCTCAATAGTAAAAATACTCTTGTAGCATAATGGTCCCTGCCAGTGTTATTACAATATACAGTATGTTGTATTATTGGATTATTAATACTGATGCATTAATATGTAAGCAGCATGTTGCAACTGGCTGAGCTGTACCTAATTTTAGCTACTTTTTATAGTTGAGTAGTTTGTAATAAAATTATTGTATGTTTCGTACGTAAATGATAATCTTCAAAGTAACCGGTAACACCAGCTGTCAGATAAATGTAGGGGAGTTAAAAGTACAATAACTGTTCCTGAAATGTAGTGGAGTAGAAGTGTACAGTAGCATAAAATGGAAATACTCAAGTAAAGCACAAGTACCTCAAAATTGTGCTTAAGCACAGTACTTGAGTAAATGTATTTTTCCACCACTTGACTTTCTAAATCTTGGCACTATTGTGTTTTTGAGACATTCAGTAAGAAGTAAATACCTGGATATTACTTGGGCATTAGTGTACTATATATTGTGTGATATTGTATGTAACAGAATAATAATAAGATATTATAACATATAAAATATTGTGGTAGTTTGTGATAGTCTCTGATCGTGTAGTATACTGTGGCTCTGTGTGGTAGTTTGTGGCTGTACTGATTGTCTGGGCCTCATCCTGGAAAGAGGTCATGAATCCAACCCCCTCTTAAAGTGTTTATAAGTTGCCACAAATGGCTTTATTAATGGTTCATTTACACATTCAACAATGTGTAATAGAGCCGTTAAATGTCTTTAATAGGAGATTGGCTTGCCATGTTGTGAAAAATCCCTTTGGCTGGTGTTTATACTTTCTATTTGGTAATAATGCAGATGTAAATGTTGATCCATTACTACATGCTTGTGGGTTTCACACTTTCTTATATGCCATCAAGTATAGACTTATAGAAATTGTATAACTGGCTTATAACTGGTGTATAAGTACATGAGTTATTAACCATTAGCTGCAATATATAAACCCCTTATAAAGGGTAATTTACTAGAAAGTGGTACCAAGAAATGCACTGAATGTCTCTCTCTCTCTCTCTCTCTCTCACACACACACACACACACACACACACACACACACACATACGTAAATAGTGTCATTATTGCTCATGGCCTTGATGAGATCTATCTTCATATAATCTTATTAATGACATATTGATAATGTTTGAATATGTGGATTCTATGTATAGATGTTTCTAACACATGGGAATTGTTTTTAATGCTTAGAAACAATTCTAGGTCTTTATTACTGTATAATTACAAAGAAAACCAAATATCTTGCTATATTAGAACCTTTGTTATATTTGCAAATATCTTTAGTCACCTGCATTCATTCGTGAGGTCTGACTTCCGCCACTGGGGTCACAGTGCGGATGTAGTCAAATATTTACGGTAATCCACCTGTAGCTACTAGTGACGCTAGTATGCTAACCTCGTTTTGTATTACAGTACGTCCCTTAGTGCCGGAAATAACGCTAAACAAGCAACCCTGTTAACGTTAAAAAAATACAAAATCACTTGTATTCATTTCATACTGCAGAAGATGTTTAAGTACGTTAGTAAAAAAGGGTACATTTTTATCAATGCGAGCAAAGCAGGGAGGGAGTGAGACCGCCCTTACGAACCGCGGGGAAGTAAAAAACGAGCGACCCCCTTCTTCCACTCCCCAACGATGATGAATACAATAATCTAACCAGCTATTTATATACATTCATCCTTAAAGTTGGAGACATTCAGCACATACAGTGGTGTACAGGTGAATATATTTCTTTGCATTTGAATAAGAAGCGGAAGTAAAGTGCAAGATGGAGAACTGCAGCTTTCACAGCCAGCTACTGTCCGTCATGGAGGTCCTGGCCAAGGCAGCTGTGACGGAGATAAACCGGCGTGTGGATGACAGCTGCGCGGTGCTCCGGCTGGAGGTCAGCCGGAGCCGGCGGGACATCGACCTGCTGAAGAGGAAGTGTGAGGTGATGGAGGCAGAGCTGAGGAGGACCAGGATGAGAGCCTGGAGGAAAGGTGAGCACGGGTGCATGAGAATTTGACTTCCTGGATAGAGGGTGTCTGTCTGTAGTTTCTGCTTTTAAAATGTGGTGCATATTTTTTTTTGTTCTTATTCCTCAGTGTTTTATCCTCCGGCAGCCGAGAGATTCTCTCCTATAGTCAAAGTAGTGTTGAACACAGAGAGACCGAGCACAGACTGGGACAGACAGGTGGATGCTGAGGCTCAAATTCAACCCCAGCAGGTAGGAATACTACAACATATTGTGATTGTTTGTTAATCTGCTTTTTTGATTAATCAAATATCATTTAGTCCATAAAATGCCAGCAAATAATGCCTATCACAGTTTCCCAGAGGCCAAGGTTATGTCTTTCAATTGCTTGTTTTGTCTGACCAACAGTCCAAAACCCAAATATATTCAATTTACAATGATATTAAACAGAGAAAAGCAACTAATTATCACATCTAATAAGCTAGATCCATGGAACCAATAAATGTTTTACATTTCCGCTTGGTATATGACTTTTAATTGATTTTAAAAGTGTTTGTGTGGGGTTTTTTTTGTCTCAATTCATTTACGAACTCCACAGAGATTTTTTTTTTTTTTAGGAATCAAGTAGTGTTTCATGTGTGAGCTTAAAAATAAAGTTAAATAAAATGCATAAACATAAAACAAAATAAATGGTATTTTACAGTATATTTCTGCTTCTGTTTTAATATGGCTCAGTAAATGTATACTGTATATGCAAAAAAAAAAGTATAAAAACTTGCATGTTACTGTCTTTTATTTCTTTGTAAGGTTTATTTCCATATAATTAGCATATCCATGGTAAGTCTCTTGTACTTACATGTCAACTCATGTTCATCTTTCCTGTGTGAGTATTAATGTCGAGCCTGGTGTTGCAGTGCGCAGACATGGAGCCTGCTTATGAAGCTGAACACATGCTGATCAAAGAGGAGTGTGCAGAGGAGGACGTGTGGCAGAATGACTCAGAGGACAAACTGAGTGAGTTCAAACACAAACATATAAATCACACTGGGTGTCAGATATTAAAAGATTTGATAAGAGATTTGTTAGGCTCAGAGCATGAACACCTCTCTACTCTAAGATGATGTGTGGTTGCTATGCTTTCATTAGTCTCTGAAGTCGAGCAGGCGTCGTGTTTCGAAGCCCCACATCCTGCCCAGACTGACAGCTTTGTAGAGCATCGTTACTCAGCTGAGAGCACAGCCGACCCTGGATCTTTGGTTTCCCCGAAAGAGGGCTACAACACTTTCCCAGAGCAGCAGCTAAACAGAAACCAAAATGAGGCAGAACTAGTAGTGAAACACGAGAGAGAGGAAGAGCCCGATGAGAACGCAGCTCCTCTTGATTCAGCCCACAAGCTTGTGACAGAGGAAGGTGACGGACAGCTGTGGTATTCCAGTCTGTGCAGAGACGCTGTCGATCCAAGCTTCTCGTATGCTGGGCCAATTCCCTCTGTGTTCCCATCTCAGAGTGGATTGCATCTGGAAGACATGGCGCCTCAAATTCACTCAGTAGGGAAATCACACTCAGTCGTGGTGAGTGCAGCACGAGTGAAAAGACGAGCCAGGACGTTTGGATGTAAGAGACCACAACCAGACGAAGGACACAATGCTTTATCTCAGATTAACACCATGGATCAGTGCTTGGTTCCTCAACAATCACAGCATCAGTACAGAGACTCTGCGCCTCACGTGAGGAACCCAAACGAGGATACGATGCCGCCAAGCCCAGCGGCATCCTCTTTCTGCGGGCACGGCCGTGGCGGCTTTGGCCTGGCGAGGAGGATGAGGACGCCCTGGAGGTCCGGCGTCAGCGAGAAGAGGTTCAGCTGCACGTACTGCAACAAAACCTTCATGAGGTTCAGTCAGCTCAAAGAGCACCTGAGGAGTCACACGGGGGAGAAACCGTTCAGCTGCCTGCAGTGCGGCAGGAGCTTCACCAAACAGTGCAACCTCATCAGACACGCGGTGGTCCACAGCGGAGAGAAGCCCTACGAGTGCTCGCTGTGTGGGAAGTGCTTCACCCAGCGCTCCAGCCTGAAGTCCCATCAGAAAACTGCTCACTGAGCTTACAGGGTTTTATTTTATACATCTGAGTCCTGTGTTTAGTAACTTCAAAAACAATCCATGTTTTCTAAAAACTGCCAAATCTTTAACTGGCGATATATTGATAAAACTGTTTTGTTTGTTTTTATTGTTTTTAATATAAAATATGTGATGATATTGATATAATGAAACAGACTCTTAGCTTAAAGGGCCACACCAGTGTGGTTGCAAGTTCAACTACAAATCATGTACACTTTGCTTTTTTTCCTGCCGCTCTAGGTTTCCATTCTTTTCTGTACAGTATGAAAAACAGTTTAGTGGGCCAAAAGATGCAAAACCACTGGTATGGTCCTTTAAATGTGTATCTTCCTGTTTTGAAAGGCTTATCTGACTCTTTTAGGTGAGTTAAACAAACAGTGCATACTTTGGTCATATCAGTTTCAGGTCTTCAGCTCGTTGCCTTCCCCGACCCATTTACGGACTATGTGTACATTATCACGCTGCTTATACACTGCCAGAGATTACCTACCAGGACCCTGAATTAGGTATATTTTACATTGCTGCTGACCATGAAGGCAAAATGTTTCAGATTTTTCACTGTATTCTGGTTTCTATTTATTTCTACATATGAAAATCTGTTAGCGGAGTCTTTCTTAAATTTCATCACATTGTAGGTCAAGTCTGCATTAAAGTTAGTCGGTTACTTTATCATTGCATGGCAATCTAGTTTTAGGCGCAAATTTGTGGGGGAAAGTCTGCACTGTATTACCTTTATTAAGTCTGGCAAAAACTTAATAAAGTTAGACTAGTTTATGAGCAAACGTGAGGCCGACCTCGGCCCCAGTTTGCGCCTCTAATGTATTATCATTACATTGAAGTCATTGCTTGATTTGTACTATGTTAAACAAAATTTAAAATGTTATTTTCAGATATATTTTTATCACTGTTGTTTTCCCTTATTTCATGTTTTCACACATAATAAAATAACATGCTTATTTTTTTACAGTTTAGTACAAAAATAAGCAAGATGATATGTCACAATCTTTTTTTGGATTAGCAAATAGTCACAACTTTCAACTTTTTATTCTCTTTATTCTATACTTTTCTGACTTTTAGTTAAGTCGCACTGAAGAAAAGACAAACACAAGAAAAACTCTCTCAAAGGGACAGCTTTGTTATTCGATCAGCAAAAACAGCAAAGCAGGTAACAAACTTTTTACACAAATATACAAAGGTAAGACATCAAAAAGGTTTTCTCATAAATATCAAATCAGATCATTTATACTGTAAAACAGTGTCATAAAAGTTACATTGGTTGCATAGAGAAGTAGTGATAAGTAGTTCGGAGGAGATCACTGTATATATCACTGTACAAGTGCATTTTAGTTCCTATTGAAGTGAACAGACTGAGATCAGCAGAATGTAACGAGCATCATAAGGAAGTGCTGGAGCAGAGGCAAACACGGTTCACGTTCAACAAATATAAATCTAATTTCAGAACAGTCATTTAGTTTGTACACTGAAAACATTCAGAGGAACACTGAAAACGGTTTTGATGTTAAACAAACTTTGTCAATGTGACTCAATGATAAAAGAAGAGGAAATGCCTTTACCCCAACCTGCGACATACTCGCTAATCTCACCTCTTCCATATCAGTGAAGCAAAGTAGAGTGGACCACAAAACATCAAACAGAAAGTCTATTTCAGATATTCACTGGAGTGTGTTAATTAAAGTTGAAAATGACATGAGACCACAAATTTAAAAAGACAAATGGAACCAAATGTTAGCAGCAACCACATAAGGGAGTGTTTCAGAGTTCTTGCTGTGAGGCATTTAGCTTCAGTTTGGAAGGAAATCTCGAATTACAGGAAATATGCTCCAATTAAAAGGAAATATACAGTGAATTTTAAGTTAAATCTTGCCACTTCAACTTGTACTATCTTTTCAAGGAAAAACATGAAGGAACAATTTACCCCAAAGTTAAATTTATCTAGTACTAATAATTTGTGATGGAACAAACATTTGTATATGTTTAGATGTTTTTTCAAACACTGCTCAGCTCAGCTCAGCTCTGTCTGGTTTGGATATTTTCCTCACAAAACAGGAGTTTTCCACTCATCTGAATGGAAAGAAGTGAAAGACCAAGTTGCGTTGTTTCTCTCAAATCAAAAGATTATTCATCCAACCCAACGTTGTACTCTGTGAGACTGAGTCATGTGCTCCTTTTAAGTAAAATAATTCCGTCTTTTGAGTTTAAGTAAAGTTCACCGGTTTCTTTTTTCTTTAAGATGCTAGAGTTGAGATTGAATTAAATCTAGTGGGGATTTTGTATACTCATATTAACCATATGACATTTTGACTTCCTCTTGTGCAGGGGGTAGTACAAATTGAGGGTAGCAGGCCGAATACACTGCATGGTCAGACCAGGAAAGCCTCTCCTCATCTCAGCACCAGCATCACGTTGAAACAATGAGCTCATAGCAACTTGTTGGAAGACACGTTGTTGTCAGGACATATCTGCAGCATTTTGACACAGTGAATTGTCCTTTTTTTGTACATAGTTCATGTATAATTTACATTACTGCTTGTCTTTATTATAAGTTTGACATAAGATTGATTTCCCATGCTCAGGGAGCTCCTACTTTCTATGAATTTCGGTTTTGACTTTAAAACAAGACTATGCAACTTTTGCAGAACAGCAGCCACTGTGGCCATAAGTGGCAATTACAGCATGATGGCACATTGATTTTCTGAAGATTTTCTAAGGTGAGTTGCTTTAATGAAAATATTCTCGTGGGTCAAAGTGCATTCTTGCCCTTGGAAACTGTATTTTGATCAAAAAAAAAATAATCTTAACTCTGCAAGGTGACACAAATGGTGTGTGTTGCACTTAACAGTAGCAAAAGGAGATAAAATCAACAAAATGACTCAGTAATGCGAGTTACACCACAACATCTAAACTTTCCTAACATTAAGCTACTGGTCACACCAGACCAAGTATGGCTAAATCCCTGAGCATATTGAAGTGAGTAAGTTTTATTTCAACTTTTAATTTGTAAGAGGAAGATTGTGTTGTTTTGTCTTTCAAAAGTTACATAGTCTTGCTTTAAACTTTAGATTTAGAATTTAGAGTGATAACTCATCATAGAGAAATGTTTTTAAAAATTTTTTTTATTTCATCATCATTGCATGTTAAGAGAGTTGCAAGAGGGGGCTGTTTTGAAAACTTGTGGTGCATTCAAGCAAACTCTGACATCTGGGATTGAAAGTTGGCTTTCAAACAACAACTTTTAAATACAAAAACATTACAAGGTCCTTTTTACAACGTCCATGTTTGCCTACAGTTTTGTGTTCTGGATTTGACAACAGTGCTTGTGAACGCTCTGCTTTGACTGTTGAATGGTGTTAGTTTGTCTTATAGAGCCTCTGACCAAACAAAAAGACCACTATGTCATCAAGTGGCTACCAGACTGCTGTACTTATAATTAGTGGGCTAAAAGTTGATAAAATCACCGGTGTGGTCCTTTAAGAGCTCATAAAGGCAATGCAACAGTCATGGACTCATTGACAGTGCTGAAAAATACAATCTGACCTTTAGGGTTTTTTAGATCAAATGTAATGAAATGAAATCCTAAATAAAACCATCTCCTCTCTAAATTCACTTGCTGTTGCTAGGCAGAGTTCCCTGTGAATTAGTTGGAGGAGACTTGTTGGTGTAAAATATTTTACCACTGCAGTCTAGTTCTGGGTTGCTAGGATGGTTTAACATCTGTCTCGTGAGTGTTGTTTGTCAGACACTCAGTTATTAGAAATCACCTCTAATTTTCTCATCTGAATATTAGCCTCGTTATTCAGAAAAATATGGGATTTTTTTTATTTAGTATAAACATTTGTCTAGAACACAAGGGGAACAGTATCACACACACAAGCTTTGATTTTTAAACACTCACACATACACAACACAAGGGATCTTCAATACCCCTTGTCATAGACAAGACGCCTAATATAAGAAACTTTTAAAGGAAAAAAATCTACATCATCTCACAATATTAAATATAAACAACCTTCTCAAAAAAATAATCTCTATCCCGGGTGTCCATTGTGTTGATAAAACCTTTTTCTTCTGTGCTAAATGGAGACTTGTCACACCTGGGTGCTACTATCTTTGAAAGATAGTTATTTGTCTACATCAGGTGTGCTTGGTTTATTAATCAACATGTGATATATTCACTTGAAAGATAAAAATTAAGTGCTTTTTCTTTTCTTTTTACGATTTATTTTTCCGAAATCTTTGAAATGTGTCCAGTCTTCTTTTAAAAACTAGTTCCCACTGCCTCCATGTCCTCCATCCAGGAGTAAAAATCCCCCTCTTTTGTCCAAATCCACCACCTCCTCTGTGTGTGTGTCTCTGGATTTACATTTGTGTTACATGGGGCAGGTGTCTGTCCCTCTCTGTCGTTCCTCCTCTTCCTCCAGGCTGCTGGAGCAGTCCATCGCCTCTCCACTGTCTCTCTCTCTCTCACCGCTGGGGACCATCGGAGACCAGCTCTCCCCAAACTCATCCTCCTCGTTTGCCTCCTTCCTCTCCTCTACCTCTCCATCCTCCTCCCCTCCTCTCTGCCTGCAGTAAGGTGGGATCTCCACCACGACGTATTTCTTCGCCCAGACATTCAGCGGTGCCTTCTGTTGGACGTCATTTCCCATCAGGCCTGCGCAAAAAAAGAGAAAAGAGGGAAACGGGAAAGAGAGGAAGGGAAAGGAAAAAAGAAAGCAAAAGTAAGGACAGAAAGAGAAATGGAAAGGTAAAAAAACACATTCAGGAACCGTTATCTAATTTGGTAAATGATTCATGTTTAACTAACCTCTGGCAAATTAGAAATTCACACATTTGGGTTAACAACTTAAAACAAATTAGGTAACAGAAGGAAACAAAAACATACAGTATACAACCGCATCATTTGACTATCAAGTAAAATCAAATTAAAACCCTGCAGAATGAGAAGGCTCTCCCTTTCTCTAAAGGTGCGCTGAAACGTCGAAGCTAATACATTTTGAAAAAAATGCATGATTGTTGGTACAAGGGGTGCAGGTTGGAGTTTCCAAACTGTAGAGTGCGGTAAGGTGGTAATGTCAAAGGTGAGCAAACCAGAACACAAGACAGACACATTATTGTCACCTTTGTTATGAACTGCCAACTTTCATCTTAAGTCACAAGTTAAGTCTTTGCCACCATGTGTATCAGCTGTTATCAGGAACAAACACTGTCCAGTGCAGTACTAAGGTTTTCTGGTCACATTATACAGCAGCTGTTTTCAACCACATCTACTTATTTGATTAGAGGTGTTTACTATAATTTCTTTACGCCACCTAAATAGAAGAAAGAAAGAATGTTTACTACTTTTCAATAGTAATATTTTGTTCGGAGAGACAAAAATAAAATTATGTTTCAGAGATACATTTTTCAAATTATCCGTTTTTTTTTTTAACAATACATGTTAAAGTTGAATAATGCTTATATGTTTATATGTCAAAAACTTTGTAGTGACTTAGTAGGAGTAATGACAAGTTGTCTAATTAACAAGCTATTTGTTAATAGAAAGATAATTAAAGAAGATAATTAGATATGTGCAAATGTCACCAACATAGTTCAAGTTGGTAGATTTGTTGGGTATTTAATCCAGTGATAGAGTTGAAAAAAATCAATGCCTGTTATTTAGTTCCTGCAACAGCTTCCCATTTGTACCAACTGCCAAAAACCATGTACATGCAAAACCAAGAACCATGAACATCAAAATCAGGTCCACCACAAATTTGTTGGACTGCTGTTACATGTTTTAAGCTCTTTGCATGGGTAACTTTTTTTTATTTTTCACACATTCATCTTTTATATCAAAAATGCTAAAAAGGAATCCTCATCAGACAACTCACCTGGCAGCGTTGTGGAGAGATGGCTGGAGTTACAAGTAACAGAACCGTTGTTAGTGGAGCTAACAGCAGCAGCGAGGTGGAAGAACTCGGAGCGGGGCAGTTGGGGGGAAACTGGTAAGGAGTGACACCTCCTTCCTGGAAGCTGCTGCCAGTAGTAAGACGCCCCCTGTTGGGGTCCTCCAGGTCCATGAGCAGACGGCTGGTTGCTGAACACACTCCCCGGAGGTGAGTGAAGGTCAAACATCAGCGAGAAGACAGACTTGCTGGGCACATCGTAGAACTTGATCTTGCCCCCACACAGGTCCTCTCGGGCGGTGAACGGGTTGATCTTGTGGGCCTTAGAGGCTCGCTGAGCGGTGGGGGGGTTATAATAAGGGTCCTGGACGTTGACTTTTCTTCCTGGTTTGCAGGAGAAGATGTCTGATTGGCTGCGACTGAGCCAGATGTTTCGCCGGGGGCGGGGTGATTTCGGAGGGATTTTATCATCCTGAAAACCGAGAGGGTTCAGTCGCTTGAAGCCCTGGATCTTCTCACCTTTAACGAAGAGACAGATACTTTTTTGTGACATATTTTGCCTAAAATTTGCATTAAACTATCAAATTTGAGTTGTAAGTCTAGATGTTGTCATATCTTGATAATACTGCTCTGATGGTAAAATAGAGAATCTAATGTAAACCACTAGATGGCAATACAGGCTAAATCCTGCATAGAGTACATAACCATGAGTGCCTTGAATCCCTGTTCTTCAAATGTTTCCATAGGCACCGGATGAGATTTTTTTAGACAGAAATGTCCTCTGCTATGTGGTAGGATCTTAATATTCTCATAAACTTTAATTAGTGCAGCAGGAAAAATACTAGGATGAAAGGAAGAATGACAGAAACAGGGATAAAACATTGCATGTCTCAGTTTGCAGCAATTGATCACATTGCTAGGAAAGAAATAAGCACATAAATAGTAATTTCCCTAGTTCACAAAAATCAGTTATTCCCCAAGATGATACATATAAACACATGATCTAACCAAGAAAACAACTTATTTTATACTCCTCCAAATCTCATAGTGATCATGTTTCTCATTTATGCTAGGAAATATCTGAAAGAATTACTCATGTCACTCATGAGGACCAAAAAAGCTACAAAAATATCTGGCTAAAAAGTTGCTAATGCAACAGAAATATTTCCTACTATGAAGGTGATCCTGGTTTTAAGGAAATGCTGAAGTTATCAGGTAAACAGAGAGGGAGG